>NC_140624.1:14051731-14229231 GCF_057382275.1 Copadichromis virginalis
CTGTCAGGCTACCTAGAGAGGGACATCTCCCAGGATTCCTTGCAGGACATCAAGCAAAAAGTACAAGACAAGTACAGGTCAGTGAAGGAAGAACTGTACTGGTGCATGCCATGGCTGACTTTGTGTGTTTTGGAGCTTAAAATTTGTCCTGTGTCTGTAGATACTGTGAGAGCAGGCGAAGAGTGCTGCTACAGCACGTGCATGAAGGCTATGAGAAGGACCTGTGGGAGTACATTGAGGATTGAGAACACGTCCCAATGCAACGGACTCTTGAGTATCTTGACAAACTAGAGCGCTGATGCAATTTAACAGGGCAGCACAGGCCTTCTGCCGCCTCTCCTTTGGCAAACCAACCACTTTTGCATCTTTTTTTTTCTGGATTTGTTTAACAAAATCTTCAAAGTAAATTATATTTAAATAAAGGGTAGAGTAATAAAAAAATGTGTACTACAGTATTGTTAGCAACAGAGTGGAGGGTTGAACAAGCAGAAGATCCATATTAAACAAATACATCCTTTTGGCTTGTATTGTAATACCTCCCCTGAACTTGTTTTCCTCATGTTTTTTTTTTTTTTTGTTGTTGTTTTTTGCTTGTGAATCTTTTACTCTGTTTTGATTTTGACTTTTGTTTTCCCATCAGTGTGAAAATGTTTTCAACACAGCTTTAATTGTCCTGGCCATGTCTGCAATATGTGGTAAAGATCCTTGTCTGAGTGGCTGAATGTTGATAGGCTGATTGCAAAGGGGCAAAGACATTTCAGGGGGGGAAAAAAAGGAAGAAAAAAAAACATAAAAAGAACAAAATAGCGAGTCTGTATTTTTCAATTTGTAAATAGTCCATATGCATGGAAGTTCAAGAGCAGGAGTGGCACGTGTTTGCATAATTTTCAAATATTTATTCTTTACCGTGCTTTTGCCATGTAGGTTGAGTCTGTCTACTCTCCACAGACTGTTGATGTTTGGAGGTCTTTGGCAATAAGATATTCGTCCTGTCATCTGCAGTCCCTTCAGAGCAGTCATAAGTTATACCTAACCAGTAACTCAACATGGAGACTGACAGAATTGGCTTTAGTTTCCAGGTAATCACATAAAGGACTCAGTGAAAGTGCACAGAGGAGCAGGATAAAGTTTTACAGGTCAGAGGTGAGGTAGAACGCACCGGCCCAGTGTCTCTCTATGCTAACCTTTTGTTGTACCCCCCTAGTTGTTTTTGGAGGTGTTTAACATTTAAGAACATTACTAATTATTTGCAAGAGCCAAACTGAGTGACATTCACTCCTTTTTTTTTTTTTTCTTTTTTTTTTTTTCTCTTTTCTCTCCCCCTCTTTCCTGACGTGGCTTGAGGTAGCTCAGCTTGCACCTTGAGAATTGAAAGAGGGTAATGGAATGTACTGACAGCGCGGCGTTGCACTGCTGCTAATTGGGCTCGATCACTGTCAAACAGGGTCAGGCATCTGCATCACTCTTGCAGGGAATATTGGAATGGAGGTGGTAGTGGCATCATCTCCATTCAGGAACTCTCTTGCCTTGCAGTGAGACTGAACATTGCTTTAATTGAGCTACACAGATGGACATGTGATCCTTAAGGAGCTGAGGGAGATGGGACAAACTTCTAAAGGTTGTAGGAGTGTTTTGTAAAGCTGTTATGCTTTTTCATTAAAGACTGCATTTTTTTTGTTGTGTTTTTTTTGTTTTTTTTTCCTCTCGCACGTGTGTTGAGGTTTTGGCATTGAAATGTCAGTTCCCCTCAAGATTTGCATTGCTCTATGCGGTGGTTGCTCTGGTTGTCAAGCTCTCTGCTTGTAAATGCTTGTTCATCTGTTCTCTGAAATATGGCAGTCTTCAGAAAGACTGACTGGAGGGGACGCGATTATACAGGCAGTGATACGAGTCTGAAGATGACACCAAAGTGTCAGCCATCACTGAAACACATCCTTTGCCCCAGTTTCAGATCTTTGGGGAATTCTTTCCCAAATGCTTCTTATGTGTTCAAACGCATTATTTTATCCTAGCAAATTATAAACTGTATTGTTTATTTGAATAAATGTCATGACAAATCTAATTTTTTGGAGTACTGTGTGAGTCATTAGAGTAGGTTTTCTCTCATCTTAATTACCTTAACATCCATGAGTCACTAATTCCCCCCCCCCCCCCCCCTTTTTTTTTTTTTTTTTTTTTTTTTTAAAGCAGTGTTGTGTTCTGCAGACCTTGCCAGAGTGTCTTCCAAAATGACATGGAATTAATTTGATAACTTTTAAATAATAATTTAAACTTTTTTTTAGTTTATTCAGAGTGTTATATAGCAATCAGGTGGTTTTGTTTTGTTTTTATGTCATTTTAATTCTCTCAAATCCCAAACTTATGATGACACAAGGTGAATGGATAAAAGATGGGCTGTTTTCTCCAAGCTGTCTTGCAGTAACACCAGCTGTAGCTTTGCTCATTAGGCTAATGTGCTCTCTAGGGTTTTCATTGTGTCTGCTAGTAGTTCATGAACATCTCAGCTTAACGGATGGAGTAACAGAAGCAGCTACTCACATTAAATTGACATCCAAAAGACTTTTAATAGTTTTATAAATATCTTCAATTTGCACTATTAAAGATGTCTTGGTAGTGTAAAAAATGTTTGGGGGTGGAGTTAGTTGTTTTACATGAAAATATTAAAGTGCAAAATGTTAGAAACATTTTTTTGTTTTTTTTGGGGGGGGGGCGATTTTATTTTTGCAGCACCACTCATTTAACTGTCTGAGGTGTTTTGAAAGTGTGTCATTATGAAGACTTCCACTGTTGTACTGTCACTGGTATAAACCAAGTCCATCCCTGGAATTGCATTTTTAAAATAAAGAGCATTTTTAACAGTATAGTGTGAATGTAAGAGTTACATTTTCAGCCACATGATGGGGACAAAGACACCAGTTCTGACAAACATGATTACTAATTGTGAGTTTCAACGTCAAATGCATGGTGTTAAAATGGAAGGTGTGACACAGAACGCATTATTTTTGACAGCTTATCCATATTTAGCACCAAACAATAACATTTGTCTCAAGGTACTTTGTACAAGTTAAAGATCCAACAGTAAGACATAGGAACCTTAACAATCAAACACCCCTTTTGAGCAAGCACTTGGAGATAGTGGGAAGGAAAAACTCCCTTTTAACAGGAAGAAACTCTGGGCAAAATCAGGCTTGGGAAAAAGCAGTCATCTGACACAACTGGTTGGGGGTGAGGGGAGGAAGAGAGGACCCAAAATTCATAACTAGTGATTAAATGAAAATGGTGTATAAGGACAGAGTTAAGAAGAAATGCTCAGTGTGTCATGGGAAGCCCCCAGCAACTTTAAGCCTATTGCAAAGTAACTAAGCGTTGAAATTGTTTTTAGCAAAAAGGGAAGTTTTAAGCCTAATCATAAAAGCAGAGAGGGTGTCTGTCACCTGAATCTGAATTGGGAGCTGATTCGACAGAAGAGGAGTTTGAAAACTTAAGGCTCTGCCTCCCATTCTACTCTGGAATATTTTAGGAACCACAAGTAAACCAGCAGTCTGAGAGCAAAATGCTCTGTTGGCATGATATAGTACTATGAGTTCTTTAAGATAAGATGCTGCTTGACCTTGTATGTGAGGAGGATTTTAAATTCAATTCTGGATTTACCGGGCGAGCCAATCAAGAGAAGCCAATATGGCAGAAATATGCACGCTCTCACTGCAGCATTTTGGATGAACTGAAGGCTTTTCATTGAGTTTTTAGGAGAGCCTGATAATAATGAATTATAATAGTCCAGCCTAGAAGTAATAAATACACAAACTAGCTTTTCAGCATCACTCTGGGTGTATGGTTGATTAATAAGCTGATGTGGAAGATTGCTTCCGCTCGTTCTCCTTGGCCTGTTCTTTGAGGATTCTAACAGTATGATTCAAACTAACATAATCATCCTGCTTTAATCAGGTTTCAATTCATTCGTTTAGGAACACATTATAGCTTTACAAGAAGTCTTAACATTGTTTTTTTCCCTTCTCTTGAATATTTAGAGTTGAGAAGTGACAAAACACGATGGTGAGACAAATGTTTTAATTCAGTCTGCAGAAGTAGGAAAATCATACAAAATGAAACCACGATTTGAGGTTCAGTCATAAGTTTCACACTGACTGTATACAGCACACTCGGCTTGTGTTTTTGAAACCTGAGCAGTTTCAACACAAAAACTACAAAGGGTTGAAAAATTAAAGGAGCTTCCTCTACTGAATGGACTGGACCAAGCTTCTCAAAGTTATTCAGTGTTTTGACTTTAGTGCTTTCACTCATTTTGTATTTTGCTGATGGTGGTTGAGGGAGCATCCAAGAGCGCATCCATAGGTGTCCAGCTGGTTACGTCAACCATAGTATATATTATTTACATCATTCTCATCAGCCACTCAGTGAAACCCTTGTTCCCTGTGTACAGGGGCACTGTCATCTTGAAAGAGACCATTTCCATCTGAACAGAAATGGGTAAAGGTGGCGGCTCAGAGCAACTTTGCATTGATTTGCAGTGTAAATTTGCGTCACTATAAGGGTCAAAGTTTTTCCATTTAATTCATCACCGGTCTTTACTTACAATAAGGCAACCACCATCATCAGGGTCAAGATTAGTTTTCTGCATTAATGCTATATGTGACTGGCACCGCATTACGGTACAGTAAGGTGCTTGAAAGTAATGCTCATTCAAACTACGCCAAGCCACTAATTTCCCTCTGCTGCACTGTTTCAAAAGAAAGGTCAGGATGACTTAAAAAAATACTCCACTGATGCTCGCAGTTTATAAAAGTAAAGGGGCACAGTGAGGCAGTGATTTCTTTCATGTCATCAAAATTTAATTTATTAAAATAAAGTTACCGCATAAATGATAAGAATGTAAAAAAAAATAATAATAATAATGAGCTAAACACTGAACATAGCCCATCACTAAAGAAAGCACAACTTTGTGCTTACATAACAGGCAATTTTAGGTGACTTCATTATTTTATATAAAAGAAGAAGTAGAAAAAAAAAAGAATCCAGTTCACCTTCATTCTCGAGGAACCTTTCGTAAGTGAGTTAAGAAAAAAAATGCTCAGCTGTCGTTGCGCTCACAGAGGTGTCATAGCATTGTGTGTACGTGCCTGGAAACTAGTCGTCAATTTTGAGCCAGCCTTTTTTATAGTCTATGAGAAGCTCGAGGTAGTACTTCCACTCTGGCTCGCTGTCATACCTGACCTCAAATATGGTCTTAAGGGGGTTGGGGTGAGCCTCGTGGATGCGCAGCACCTCCCCTCTGTACCACACCTCTGATTTGTCAACTTCCTCGTACAGGTGGCGGATCCTCTTTCCCACCAACTCGGGGTAGCAGAACCTCATGGCCCTCTGAGCCCTCTGCACAGCTGAACGCAGGACCCATCGCCTCCTGTGTTCGGCGCTGTGACAGGCAGACAAGTAGGGACAGTATTTGATCTTCAAAAGTGATCTATGTTTTCTTTTAGAAGAGCTGCCAAGGGGTCTTAAAGCATGAGAGAAGCTTCCTGTTCTCTCCCACCTGTGCTTTGTTTTGGGTGTCCTCCTGTGAACGTCAGCCTCACCGATCACACTCTCCCCGTCATCAGTCTGTGAGATGGAAGCATCAGCAGATGTCTCCGACTCTGACACTGCTTGGTATCGAGTTTTTTTTCTCTTTAGACCTTCACTAAGTATCTTCCTCAGTTTAACAATGACTCCTGAACAATTCTTAGAGTTTTCCTTAGATTTGACTGATGGTGAGGACTGACCAACGTGCCACCTGCTGGAAGATCCCTCAGTTTCTGCGTCACTCGGGAATGGGGATAGCTCGTCCAGTGTTAAAGGACACATCCATGAAATATATGGATTCTGCTCTGAAACCATATAATCAGTCCCTTTATTATCACTCTCCTGGGGCTCATGGGCACTGCAGTTTTTCTTTGCAGTTGTGTTGACAGTGCTTTCAGCTACAACCTTGTCCATATCCCCTCTCTCTTCCTCATCTGACAACCTGTTTTCTAGAAACGTACGCCTCGAACGGCTCTTTACTCTTCTTTTAGTTTTATTCCTGTTCAAATGCAATTGTGTTTCCTCATCCTCTGAACATCTCTGTGGTTGCAACTCTGAGTGCGAGGCTGCGGAGGCAGTGGTGTCAGAAAATACAGGAACCCTCCCGCTGTTAGACGCTTCAGAGCTTCCATCTTGTTCCCTGTGATCGGAGTCCATATCTAATCCTGCAACACAGGGAAAATGGCAAAAAGAGAGCTCAAAACAAATGCTGAAATATCGCAGATAAATATAGGATTCTGCTTCCTCACAAAGTGGGAAGATTAGAGGCAAAGGAATTTATGCAGTGATCAGGGAAACAGTTACAAGTGAGAAGCAAGTCAGAAACAGACTTTCAGGATTTCTGACAAGGAAATATAAAATACTTGGTTTCCTAAAGAGCTTATTTCACACCTAAACCTAAGGATTTCGGCTTTTGCACATCATGATCCTCCACCACGAAACACCCTTACAGCAAAGATGGCTATGAGAAGAGAAGGCTATGGGAATAAACACAAAGGCTGGGAAAAAGTCAGCTGCTGCGAGGGGTCACGGATAAAACAGCAGTGAGGCAAGAAGAGGGCAACAGAAATGTTCAGACACTAGAGTCAAGTGCTCCAAAACCATGTGAACCTATGTCAGCAGTGAACAGCAGTTCAATTAGGCCAAGTTCAGTAGGTTCAGGAAGCAAATACAATCGAAGCTGTTGACAGACAAAATAAAAGGCAACAATAATTTTTTTTTTTAAAAAGGACGACTCTATTGATATGCTATAATCTTTGTATTTTTAACTAACTACATAAAAACTCAAAATATTTAATTCAAATAAAGTTGATTAACTTAGTTAATGTATGTAACATTTTTTTCCCACCTATAATGAGAGAGCACTGTTATTATTTAGTATGTGCAACATTTCATGAATACTTGAATGTGATGACGATGAAGTCTGAAAGTATACACTAATCAGCCACAGCATTAAAACGACTGGGAAAGGGATTTAAGTTTGTATTAGTATTTGGATTTTTTTTTAACCCAGATATGTTAACCCAGTCTCAACACCTACCCTGCAATCTAGATAACCCACGTCCTGGTCCCAGAAACTGTAAGACACCCGGAGATGGAATGGGTCAGAACTGTTCAGGGAGCACCTGTTCGATATTTGGAACTTGGTTTTAAGGGTGTGTCTGATCAGTTTATATTTGTGACAAGATTGAAGCATTCTTATCAGAAATGCAGAGGGTGGCGAACACAGCCAGGCAGGTGAGGAAGGAAGAAGTTTTTTTTTTTCATGAGATTTGACTGGTGTTATACTATTGTCCTGTTCTTTGGACATTACACACTCATATTCTCAGAAACTGCCTAATGCAACTTGTATGCAGTGTAGATGTGGGTTAGTTAGAGATGGTACAACAAAGGATGAAGTCACCATCTTCTGAAAAGATCTCTGACCTAAAAAAAAAAAAAAAAAAAAAAGTGCCACACTTAATCCCTCTTGTGTGTAGCGGCCTCTCACTTCCTTCCCCTCATAATGTCATCCACCAGCCTGCCTTACGCCGTTTCAGCTACAGTGCTGTAAGTAGGCAACAAATTCATATGTCCCCAAGCAGCCCAGCTTAGCGCCTTTCCCCCTCAACCCACCCACAGTGTAATCATGCAGCTTCTTGTGATTTGTTACTGAAGGTTAGAAGAAAAAATTCCCGCTTTCTAAACCAGGAAAAAAGCAAAAGAGTAGTGAGATTGAGGGACAACAGGAAAAAAAAATACCTGGACTCTCTTTTGGACGTCAGATGAGGTTGATTCTGTAAAAAAATAAATGGATTTTATATTGAATAGTTCTTCTGTTTTGATTGGTTACTTACAAAAAGGGCCAATTAATGCAGAAAATATTCTTTGAAGGAAATATGATGCTTTATAATGATATCTAAAAGTTCAGTTCACATCGTGTACTGAAAGGGATCTCCTAGAATGCTATCAAAGTTATACTAAGGAAACAGGGATTTTCATAAAACCAAGCAAAATGAATCATCATAATTAATAATAAGAAATTACAAATCTTTTTACAAGTAGGAACATAGTTTGTGCTAATTACTGAGATGATATATTATATCTTATATGAATACTTTAGATTTTTTTGTTTCTTAGCTAATTCACATAAATAATAGCTTATATGTAGTATTAAATTACTTGTAAAATATTTTTAAAGCCATTGGCCTTATAGACATTTCTTCACACAGTTGTGTCCGGTGCTGCGGGGAAATTAGCACATGGAGGACTCACTGCAAAACCTGTGGGGGGGAGGGGGGTGGGGTGTTAATGGTTTAAAGGGCTACAGTGTTGTAACTGTAGCAACCATGGTGGTTTGTCTCGGTATGTCTGTGTTGAATGTACACTCACCCAGCTGTTTGCAGACGCAGACATAATACAGAAGGTTGACCGCGTCGGCATAGACGTCGGGCAGGTGTTTGAGGGACATCAGTCTCCTGAGTCTGGAGGAGCAGGCTCGTTTATGAAGCTGGATGAGGATCTTCTCTTCAGAGAGCGTGGTGGGTCGCAGCTCGACTTTGTGCTCCTGCAGGACCTGGTCAATGAAGCTGCCGTGGACCATAGGAAACAGCTGCTCCTTGACCACCAGCATGGGGAGAAACACTGCTCCCGTCCGCATGACGTGCGGAAAAGGACAGCGTTCCTGGATCGAGTACTCTCTTAACCTGTCGAGGACCGTGTCAAGTGCCGATTTCATCTCCTCGTTGAGCCAAGCCTCTCTGGCTTTTACCCCCAGCAGGCAGGAAACTTTCTGGACTTTGGTCACGTGAGACACCGATTCGGTTATTTTCAGTTGGGACAACCACTTTTTAAGGTCCTGCTCTGAAGAAGTCGACACAGATTTGGACACAAGCTTACAGAATGACTGGTGCAGCTCAAGGAAATGCTTGCGGACGGGCGTTTGGATATCTTGGTTTGGTATGAACTCAGCTGCTGGCTGTGCAGTCGGCTTCTGTGGTGGTGGAACAGGGAAATAATTCTTGCCGTTAGGGATAATAATCTTATAGGTGGAAAGTTTAAGACACTGAGGGGGAATGTTTTTGAAATTTAGTTTGCTCCCAGGCAGTGGAGTCGTGGGTTTGGGGGGAAGGATGAGCTCCTCTTTGTGTTGTGTTGCTTTTGTGTCACCTTCAGAAGTCGTGTTTGTCTGTGCAGTCATCTCAGCAGGTTTGGACTCATCTGAAGTCTTATTTTCAGCTGCTCTAGATGGCTTAGTTTCATGTTCTTCAGGTTCAATTGTCTTTTTTAAGAAAATAGGTCCATCATCAGGTGAAGCAGTCTCTGTGGGCTCTTTTTTGACTTCCATTTTGCTGCTGTGGTTGGGACAAATGCTGTCATCTGTAGAGCTGCTGATATCTGATTTATCTAGGTTTTCTACTTTAATATTTTTGGGTTCAACAGCTTCTGCAGCACTTTTCTCTTTTGAAGTATTAGTGCGAGTTTCTTTAAAAACTAGACACACAACAGGCTCCTGTTTAGCTTGATCTTGTTTTTTTTCTTTGTCTGGCTTGGATTTAACTTCATGCTGCTCAGAGGACTGACAGGCTTTCCCTGATGCTCCAGCTCCAGAGATCCCTCCCGAGGTCTGCAGATATCCTTGGTAAGGTGCCAAACTGAAAACAGTGTCAATAACTGGCATAGGGGGAGAGTCATTCTTATTTCCTTCTCGGATAATCTCCGTTTTCAACTTTTGTCTCTTCCTGGTCCATTCCACTTCATATAAATCCTTATCCTCCTCTTTTATTTTGACAGGTGAAGATGAATGGGAAATGCTCCTCTTTAGACACTGTTTATTAACAGCGGTTTCTGGACTGGACACAGAGCTTTTATGTTTGCTTCTTGTTTCGACAGCAGGAGAATCGATACTTTTGTGGACATTTGCACTCTTAGGCACGTCTGTGTGGATCCGATTTGAACTCCGATTCGGTGACTGAGGTCGCCACACGGCTGGGGAAACTGGAACGTTTTTTGGCTGAGTCGGGCAAGGGACTTGAGATTCACAGGAGGAATAGTCCACTGCTCTGTCCACATTCAAGCCAAGTGGTGGAAGGATGGGTGAGTCCATATGCAGGCGGTTGAGAGGGGGGAAGAATCCTCTCATTTCTATAACTGATGGTGAGACACCTGGCTTGCTCACACGTCTGGCAGGGCTGGTTTGAGTCACAGGTAGGAACGGTGAGGAAATGGGTAGGTGGTCAACATGAAGGCCGGGGTGCTTGGGTTTGTCCTTTTGTAAACTGCTGGCGGACACCATGGGGTGATCCATATGTTGGCTGGATGGCGAAACATTTTTGTGGCTAGGATGAAAAGTAGGTGATGCATGTTGCCTTTTTAGGGGGGCTCTGATTTGGCTTGGATTTAAATGAAGTCTTGGAACAGCATAGCATGGATAGTTCAAACCCCGCATAAAAGAATGATTTGGCAACATTTCAGTGCTAGACAAAGGCAAAGGAATTTCAGCATGAAGCGACTGAGGCACTATGTAATGCTCCCGAGGGTTTGAGCTTGTGTGTTTATGAATAACAGCAACATCTTCTCTCTGCTTACTGCCACTATCTTTACACTGGGTTCTGTTTTCTACCTCCACATTTGCCTGGGGGTAGTAAAACACTTGGTGCTGCGCTAGTTGGCCATATTTGGACATGGGAGAACGTTCCTGATAAACCTCTGAGGTCATATGCTCATATGTAGGGTGGGAGGGGTAAAGGCTGGGGTAGCCTCTGGGGGAAGTCTGTAAAGGCTGGCTATGCTCACTTAAAGAACCAAACAGTGGACGAGTTGAGGTGCAGGGGTAACTGCTGTAGTGCGGTTCAATCACAGCAGGCAAAGTTCTTCCTCTAACAGGGCTGTATGAGTCCACAGTCAGCCTCTTCAGTGTATCTGTGCTGTGTTCAAACTGTAAGACTCTCTGTTGAAGCCCCATTTCTTGTCCTTTCCTTTCAACAGATGGTTTTTCAGCGTAGTGAGCATCAGTTTGCATCCAGTCACGCTCATATACAGTGTTTGGTATCCTTGGAGAGCTATGTTCCACACTGTAGCGTTGTCCTAACATGCAACCCAGTTCATTACAGCAGGGATTATGTCCGTAAACCGGCCTGGGAATCGCTAAGTAAACAGAGTTTTCAGATGGGGGTGATGAAGTCTCACCTCCAGTTTTTTGTTTTCTAATAGGCAACGACGCTGCAACTGTAGGACTGCTAATCTCAGGACTTTTCTTGTACCTCATAAAGCCCTGTTTTACCGGGGTGTGACGCGTAGCAGAAGACTGAGTTTCCTCTGAAGAATTGCTGTCGTGTCTGTAAATCAGATGGTTTCCCTCCATGCCAGAGAGGTGACTCATAGTACTCCGGTCGTTCAGCAGAGATGTCTTTGAGTTCCTCCAAGGAGAAGTGAATCCCGCTCCCTCTTTTCCTCTCGGGTCATAAGCAAAGAAGGCCCCATGGCACGGCAGCGCCTGCTTGCCCAGGAAACCAGACATATTTTGCGGTTTTGACAGTCCTGCAGATGCTATCGTCCGGTCAAATAATGGCATCTTGGCTCGTAACACTGCATCAGTGAGGGTTTGCATTGACTGGTTGCTCATCATGTAGTAGCCTTGTTATGATGATTCATCAATAATGCTCCGGACCTGCCAAAAAAACAAAAACAATTAGATTGTGGCATTTCTCACTGAAAAACTATCAAAAGTTTGTTTAACACTGGAATCAATCCGACTATGTTGACATCAGATATAGCAGTGAAGTGTGTTACGGAAAGATAAATGCTTAGTAGCAGAATCATGAGATAAGAACTGAAGTGACTTTAAAAAAAAAAATTTGAGGTTTATCTCACATATCACACTCACGCACATAAATGGTGGAATAAGAGTCCTGCATGTGAAAAATAAGTTACTATCTGAGGAATGTGTGGGGATCACGTGGAAGAGAAAATCCCCACCCAGGCCAGACGGCCTCAGACCATCACCACACAGGTCACTGGTGTAAATAAACACAAAGAGTCTTCAGGGTTTATTGTAAAAAGGCTTCAGTAATTCATATGCGAGCACAACATGTAGATACTTAATAATCTTTGGTGTACATTCATCGCTATTTCATCACGTCTTCCTACTGCAGCCCTAAACATAGTTTCCATGCCACTCCTTCACATTACACATAATTGCATAACCACATAAAATCACAGTTTTAAGACAAATAATAACTGGACCAAATTATTTGTAAGTCATTCCTTTTGACCTTGTAAAGTAAAAAAAGCGCACACGGCTAATAAATGGTTCCTACAATGAGTTACAATTTAATTCTTGTACAAGGAGAAATCTCAGGTTTGAGAAAGGTTTTCCACAAACTGCCAAAGAGATAGTTGACACATGATGCGCCAAACCGACTGGCTCTCCCTGTACCACCTCCACTCCAACTGTTACTTGTGGTAACATAATATCCAGGTGTGACCGAGAGCAGTCTCAACTTCAAGGCCATCTGTAAAAATGAGAACTACACTGTAGCACAACTGTTGTCATTTCTGTGAGTCACATATAATGTGTTATGGTTTTACCATGGCTTACTTCAAATGTCAATGTGTCACTGTGATTGTATCAAAAAGGCTAGGCTCGCTTTTGTCGAAGTAGGACTTATCGCCTGATCTGGCATGCACTTCTCATCTCGTGTTTACATTCTCAGACAAAACAAGTGGAGTTGTTGCTGTTCTGCATTTTATTACCACAGCCCTCTGGTCATACCGTAGGTACTTCTTTGTTATACTTCTTCAGTGCTGTTTTGCATCTGACTCCCATTTATGGGAATTTGCTGATTAGCTTTTAATGACTAAAAACTCTTTTTGGTAACGCCTGACACTGAAACTGGTCAGCTAACAGTTCCTCCTATCAGCTTTTTTAAATGAAAGTTAAGAGTAACATCCAAACAAGACTTTGGGGCTCAGCAGGTAAATGAACAGTGAAAAATGATCTGCAATGACAGATGTGTAATCCACAAAGTGATAAACACTAGCCACAGTGACCATAGTGCAGTATCAGAATCCCCCCCCCCCCACACACACACACATACCTTTTTTTTCCTAAGAAAAAAGTATTTTTGCACATTCTTGATATTTTCACTTCACTCTCTTTTAGTAAGTGTAAAGCTGAGCGTAAGAAGTACAGCACATTTTCACCAAGGAAGGTTCTGCAAGTGTAAAAATTGGAAAGCAGAACAGAAAGCCCGCCTCCAGTTTGGAAGTAAATGATTGAGAGTTTGTTTTTTGTTTTGTTTCTTTGGGTGGGGGGGTTTGTTTAAATGTGGAATACAAAACCTTCACTTGAGTAAAATGCTAGATGCATCCCATCCCATTTTTAAGATACAGACATAACAGATAACAGATACATAGCAACGTGTGGATCGCAACGCAGTCTGGCTTCTTGGAGCAGATGAAAAGAAGATAACGTCGTCACGTGATCTGCCATGCAAGCATTTGCAGGCACCGATGAGGTCATAGAGGAGATAAATTATAAATTATACCAAGGTTTATTTGCACTCGCTTGCCGACTACGCGTGGAAATTTGGCTCAACAGTTAAAGTGTAGAGGTTTAGCAAATACAACATCTGCCAGCACAATCTGTAAATGCAAAAAAAATGATAAGACGTTCTGAGAATAACTGAAACTCTTGGTGAGGTTTAGAGAAGTAAACGACTTTTTTTTTTTTCTTTAATCCCACACAGTGACCCTCTCCAGTCTAATGACAGCACAGCACTGAGATCTTATCTTCTCATCCTGTTGACACCTTTCACACAAGTGGTGTGACGGCTTATCTGTATATGGCGAGGAGAAACGCGGTTTATGTGCATGGAGGAAACTGCGCAGAGCTGTTTTCAACGGACTAAAAACCGCACTCTAAAATTTGTGTCTGCCTGTGTGCATGCGCCTTTGTGTGTCCTCCCACTCCCATGATCTGTAGGGCAAGGGTGATGGAGAGCGTAACTTTCGAAAACAAAACGCCCGTGGCTTAAAACCACGCGAGAGAAGAGTGAAAAGGTAAAAGCTTACTTCAGTCCAGTCTAGCAATCATTAATCATTTATCTGATCACCAATTAGTCTCTCGGGTTAGGATATGTTGAAAGATCTCCGCAAGTTGGTGTGACATAAAAAAAAAATCAATTTCCTCCAATATGTCTTAGACTTAACCAATGAAAGCGGCTCACGTCCAAACATTAAAAAACGGAACTTGAACGAGGAGAAAAAAAAAGTTTCTTCTCAGCTTCTCTTGACATCCTCGTGAGCTGTAGCTTACGATGCACATATATTTGCTTCTCAGCCAAAATGTGAAAGTACGAGACCTGCCGAGAAGAGCAGCCTGCCAAATTTAATAGGACGCAAATAATATGAAAATAAGACGGATGTAAGAGCTTGACTTTCGCTCACAGAGCGAGTCATTTCCATACAGCCGCGAAAGCCTCGTAAACCACGGCAAAACTAAAACCAAACTAAGTTCCAAACACACACACACGCACGCACACACACACACAAAATCAGAGGATGCATAAATCGATCTCGACTGTATGAAATAGTTCCACCTTCTTTGACGCACTCTGACAGCTTTACTAAAAGGTTCACCGGTCCCGCTTTTCTGACTTTACGCACTTCTGCATCACAATCAGTCGTCAGTTACTTTAAACTGCGAACAACTCTCCTTACCTCACCCGTGTAATCAATGATTTCCACAAAGACTCCATGAAACTTCTAAGAAAAGAGTGGGCAAATCTCTCCGCCGCCCGTGGAGTGGATCAGTCCAGATGCGTCAATCCCACCAAATGAAGCGACAGCACAGCCTACTAAAAAAAACTGCTGCGCTGCTGGCCCGAAGTCCACGAGGCTTTTAGAGAAGTTAACAAACTGAAGAAAAGACAAAAGGAAGGAGGATGGTCTTTGATCAATAGGCGGAGTCACACCCTCCCTCTATCCACGGCTTGTTTTCTTCACATGTCATGTTTTCTCGCTTTCAGTGACTTTTTGTCCGGCTGCCAACTGTCTGCTGCTACCGCCGAAATTAATTTAAGAGTCGGGGTTTTTTGCCCCTTTTCACTCCCTGTCAGATAACACACGTTTGTCAGGTTGACTCTTTCTCACCTTCGCGCCTTTGCCCGGTTCCCATGCCTGAGTGTCAGAATCGGACAAGCCAGTCTCGGAGCAATAAAGGAAATCACGTGTTTATAATTCCCCGTTCTTTATCTTTGTGTTGACTTGTATGCAAGTCATTATCCCACAGCACCTCTACGGTTACGTGAACTAGTCACTGCATACTCAACCGTGTAGTGGCACAGAAGACGCCTAAGGTTGGGAACATACACATTTAAATATATCTGCAACAATAAAACTGGTTTAAAGACATCCCACTGATGTCAAAATAAACTGTTCTCCGATTAGACTTATTATGGCAGGATGCATGTATTCTCAGAAATTAAAATAAATATATGACTTGACACAAAGAGAATCCAATATATGTAAATAGCTGCACCTAAAAGAAGCGTTTATGGCAGAGGATTGCATGTGTCGATCTCATCCTAATAAAGTTAATGGTTTACTATAATTGACCAAAGTTAAATTCAGGTCAGCCATTACCCCGGGCAGACTTTTTTTTTTAAATTTCTTGTCATTACTCATGACTGGCATTTCACCTTTCAATCTAATCAAATGTTTTATAATATAATAAATTTCTATTATATATTGCACACCCAAATTCTTACACTCTCCACTGACTTGACATCTGGATGAGTACATGTCTTGTTGCACTTGCATCATGTCCCCCCTCACCTGTGAGCCACAGTCTAATTTATGTGTCCCATGGGGGTGCCACAGTTTAGTCTAGACAAGTTGGTTGCTTCCACAAGTCCAAGGGGGGTTTCACAGGTACAAAGATGCTCATCAAGGAGCATCTTTATACCTGATGTGAGGAATGATTCACCCCCATGGATAATTCCTCAGATCTTCCCATTTCCTGTTACTATGGCATTACAGCTCTGGGGTAACCAACACAAGCCATCAAGGCAACTCACACATCATCCAACATACAAGGCAACAAAAAAGGGAATATTAAACATATACAGTACATAGCTTTGAGACATGTGATAGACATGTAAAGCTAGACATGACAAGCATGTTTATAAGTAGGTCAGAAATAACTTAGACACTTTTAGAACAACTGCTGGGAGCCAAGTCTGTAAATGATTGCACAGGATGAAAAGATACTGATTGATTTGATCATGTTTTTATTTAAAGAGGCCCAAACGGCTGCCCCTTTATAACGGATAGCTCCGCACAAATTAACTCGCAATGGAATCTGCAGTTTTGCATTTGTAGTGGGCATTTCCCTGTGTGAGACCTCCCTGTTTTAAATATGCATACATATACAGATATGAATGTTTTAAGATAGAGAATTTCAGTGAAGGCTTTACCAACATGGGTCACATTTTCATTACAAAAGGGTTGTATCCCAGATGAAAGAAGGCATACAAAGAAAGCAATAAATGCACCAGCCGTGCGTGGTTGACTCAAATCCAGAAGCGTGTGGGAAATGCTGACTAATTCTTAACTAGTCCAAGTCAGATTATATACACAGATTACAGCCTTTCCAGGTTTGTGGTCTGTAAGAGAGCTTTTAGAGTAAATTCTAAAGCCACCACACACTGTGATTGACATAAGATGTACATCTATAAATTTATCTGTGTGTAAAGTGTAGGAAAGTGTGCATAAATAATACAAAATATTATTTATGCACATAAAACACACTCCTGAGTGAATGTGCATGGTGTTTACCACTTTTAAGCATCTCAGAGTGGGTAAAGCAAGCTGTGGTGACACAGGGAGCAGAGCAGGTGATCTCTCAGGATGCAGTTTCTGATGAAACACGCTTAAACATTCCCAGAGGTCACAAACACACACTGAGCCTAGAGACTGCTTGGGTTGCATCAGACACTCGTGTCAGATGTGTTAGTGAAAGTGCATACATATTGACACACAGCCTCACCCTATACTGTGTTGACAGGAAATTTGTTGCAGGAGTCATATGATGTTCAAATGATATTTTTTCTCCTAATGAGACAGTTAACCTGTATAATTCTGATACATCACAGCAAAGACAACACTCAGCTTTCAGTAGACAACTACAAAAATGAATCCACATTTTAATAGCTATAGTAACAGGATTAAAGTAACTGAAGTTATGATTGTGTCTACAGTTAATATAACTGTGGTAAAGTTAAATGTTTAAGGTTATGCTTAAACATGTCCCACATATACACTCCCAGCAAGAAATAAATATGGCTTAGGTACATTGGACCTTTTAAACTCAATGAACTGCAAATGTATTTTTACAGCCCCAGGACATTTTAAAATCTCACTATCTGATGTTTTGAAATCGCTCCCGTTTCTGATCCTTCTGGTTTTAAGATTTGCGGACTTGTTATTCTTGCATGCTAGTTTGTCTACTTTTGTCTCGTGTTTGTAGATGTCCATCTGAATAAATATGGCTGCTATTATATGAAGGGAAGTACTGATTCATTTTAAAAGGTTTGAGCTTGCTTTGAACTAAAATTGTACTAATACCAGTTAGTTGACTAATCTTTTAAGTAACTGATACAGCTAGGGTTTAACTGTTCATCACTGCTGAAATATGACAACACACTGTCATGTGATGAGCCGGTATGTTGCAGAGTCACTTTCTTGCTGACGGTATCGTGTGTACTTACAGAAACTCCTCGGTTTCAGACGGTGAATTCTTGCAAATAACACAATAGGTTCAATTGATTGTGATATTTGGGAGCTATCTTTAGTTAAGCATGTGTTAAACTGGCAGCTGGGAAAAAAATTGTTTTTGCAAGTGCAACTTTGGCCATTTCATATCACCTATCTGAAGTTTTCATGATATGCACCCAGTTCTTAGAACACACTGTTCATTCCCATTAAGCACACCTGCAAGCTGCATGCTCCCCCACAGTGATATCAAGGCCAGGATGACACTCCCCTTGTCAGAATGGCTGATGTAATATTTCTCTAGCCTCATTAACAGAATCAGCCAGCAGCCAATAGCAGCAGGACAGGTTATGGCTCAGGGAAGGATGCTTTTCATTTGGGGAGCCATTCACATCGCTCCATGTGCTGCAACCTCGACAGCTCAACAGTAACAATCCCCTCAGTTATTTGCAAGCCAAATTTCTTTCCAGTCCAACTGGATTTGGAGGAAGCAGGAAAAAAGTACGATAAAATATTACCCTCTACACAGCCTAGAAAAGTTAAAATAAACAGAACAAAAATGCACACACACAAAACATGCAGCATGCAGCTGCAAATTAGAAGAGAGGGTTTCTCTTCAGTAGAGACGGGAGGTATTAATGCTAAAGAGACAAGTTCAGTTTGATGACAAGGAAATAAAGAGACTTCCTAGTGCTATGTGACCAGGAAAATTTGAGCAGTTCAAAATAACACCATAGATCCCTATCATAGGGGGGGGGGGAAGAAAACATAAAATGATAAACATAATGTACAGCATGACGTGGCTGACTTAGATTGCAATACAAAGTATCCTGATCTCTTAAATGGGGGGTAGGCCTACTTGTCCCAACATAACACTACTCCAGACAACTGCCACCTGCCAGGTGCACTTTCAGTTTATTACAAGTAAGACAGTTGTGTACCGTCTGTTTTCTCTGGACACAATCCAGACCTGGATGTTTCACTTTGTTAGGAGATAGAGGGCTTTCACAAAGATAAACATGTCTTACACTAATGCGATCCATGGGTTTCGTCACTTTTGCCCTTTGGACATCTTGTAAAAGCATTTGGGGAAGTTGTTCTAAAAAGCTCAAACCATCTTAAAGCAAACATAAAGAAAATTTCCAAAAATGCACAAACAAAATGAGGATGTATCGTTGTTACCAAGTCAAGGATTTCCGTATCATGACAGTTTTATTTTATGTGGTTCTGCAGTAAAACCAGTCTGTCAAACTGCCTGGTGGGAAAAGAGTTTCTGTTGCCTTGTGTCAGATAATTAATCCCCAGAGGCACCAGGACAGCATCTATAGAATTAAATAAGAAGGATGTTGTTCACACTATAATGCATAGGTGTCAAACTCTGGCCCGCGGGCCAAATTTGGCCCGCAGCCTAATTACATTTGGCCCGCGAAGCCATACCAAATTACTATTAGAGCTGGCCTACTGGTATTATACAGCTAATATATATATTGTTTAGTATTAAGCTATGCTTGTTCCAAATTCAGTTTTTCAGCAAAACTTGTTTGAGTCCATAAGAAAAGATTCATTTTTATATCTGGAGGAAGATTTTTTTTTAAAATAAATATTAATGTTAGCCCGCGACTTTGTTCCAGTTTTGAATTTTGGCCCACTGTGTATTTGAGTTTGACACCCCTGCTATAATGTATGACATGGCCAGAACATGGATTTAATGACTTTTTGTTTCATGCAATGCTTTTATACTCATTTGCAATTCTATATTTTTCCTTTTGTCATGGTTCCCCATATGACCATCTAAAGGATCTCTCACTAATATCATACAGAGCCCAGAACAGAGAAGTGCAGTCTGAATCAGCATTATATTTTATCATTTATTTTATATACACACACATATGAACAACCAAGCTTACATATACACACCATGGGCATGAATGTCATGGTAATTTTGGGCTTTTTATTATTTTAAAAATTCCCAGAGTGGAATGATTGTTCACCATTCATCTTCAGTGACTTTAAAAAACAAAAAAACAAGAATTCATTTTGGATTTGACAGGGTCAAAATATAAATGCAGGCTCAAACATATACATGCACTTACTTACATTTTTTAATAATTGGTGCTGAAGGTTCTACAGTGTCTTAGGTCGACAAAGCCAAGGTCTAATAACTCGTCATTAGCGACTGATTACAACTTTTAGTGACTGAGAGGGTGCCAACCAAGAAAGACGCTCCTCCTCCAAAAGCAACACCTTTAAGCTCGACTGATATTTGCAGCTGTCCACATGTGAACAAGCCTTCTGGAAAAAAGTTTTATGGTCAAAGATGTGACAAAGATTGAGACAATAAAGAGGTATGTTTGGAGGAGCACAGGTGTGGCTTTCAAATGGACAAACACTGTAGCAACTGTCAAGCATGGTGGTGGTAGCAGCATGCTCTGGGGCTGTTTTGCTTCCAGCAATACTGGCAGAATATTAAAGGAGGAGGACTACCTCCAAATTCGCCAACTTTTTCTCAAATCAAGAGCTGGACAGGACAACAATCCAAAAACTAAACCTGGTTTTGGAATAGATAAAGCAAGCTTCAGGAATCACCTTCCCCGACCCTAATGAAAATGTGTGGACTATGCTTAAAAGGAAAACAACCAGAGTTAGAAATGATCATGCACCCAATTCTTGTTTTTTTTTTTTTAAGTCATTAAAGGCACATCCTGTATGTCTGATATGATTGATTATGCTCAATAATCGATCCTGGAAAAAGGACACTTCAAAGAACTAATTAAAACCCATAGAAAACCCCAAATTACAACGGCTTTCATGAATCTGATGGGAATACATGACTGAAATTTTAACTTGTTGCACTTTTGTCTCTTTACCTTTGATAATGACAACAATTTCAGTTCCTTTAGCAAATAAACAAAATGTATAATCACACATTTTACAGCTTGGAGTATAAATATGGCCTTTTTAACAGGTATATTATTAGATGTTCATTTAGAGAGGTACTTAGCAAACAGTAATGTGGCATGTTGCAGTTTTCATTATCCTTATATCTATATCTGAATACGTCAGCTAACATTAAACAAAAAGAATAAACAAAGGTAAATTCAGAGGAAAGCCTTTCCAGGAAAAACAAGTCGAGCACATCGTAAACAGGCTCAAACTGTCTGTTCAAGTCAGGAAAAAATGCATAATACAAAACGCACTTTCATGTCATCTCTGAGAGATGCAGCTGTTGCTACCTTATCTTTTATGTTACTTGGGATACCAAATAATGTGTTACTATCTAAACAAAATAAATATACAAAAAAAACAACACAAAACTGTTTAAAATGTACCTCAAAAAACTGATGGTGACAGCTAAAAATTAACGTCTCACACTACCAACTTTTTTGTTTTTAACCTCTGGGATGATCAGGCTCCAGAGGTGATATGATGGGAATTAATGTTGAAAAAGTCAATGCACGTCTTTGAAATGTAAAGCTGCTGTGCCCCAACAGGTTTAACAATACCAAAAGAGGATTTAGAGAGATGCCAGTCATGATGTTCTGGAGACACCCACACATTCTAAGAAGTGAATTTATGAAGTAAAACAGGTGAAAGCAAGTAAATGAGTTTACCATGGGTGTGTTGGACCGTGGCAGTTTGACAAATCCAACAACAAGGCATAGTGTTTGTTTTTCTTTGGCCTTTTGTGTTTGCTTGGATGTACAATATGACGTTCATGCTTCCAAAGATGACTCATCTGGTTTCTGAAGATACTCTTTGACAAGACTGACAATTGTCGATACTTCTGCCATGGCACCTTTACCTATGGAAAAACAAAGAATTATGAGCTATACAAATGTCTTCTGCAGAAAACTATAAATCAGTCAGTGCCTGAAGGAAAATACAAAGAAGACATGTACACGATTGCAATGCAAATGCTCATGCACATTCTTCACATTCATAAATACACTACACTACACTCAAGCTGTTTGCATATAAATCTGAGCCAAACCCCACCGATGAATCAAAAAGACAGCACTATTAGCAACAAAACTCATAGGCACAGCTCCACCATTTTATTTATTCTTTTATAACACTTTATGCAGTACATCTCCAAAATAGATGAATTGATTAGAATTTTGAAGCTTTAACTGTATCCATGTGTACATCTGCACATGTTTGTGCTTCACTGGGTAAATGGGTTAAATGCAGAGGAACTATCTCCCTATGGCAGGGGTGCCCAATCCCGGTCCTCGAGAGCTACCGTCCTGCAGCTTTTAGATGCATCCCTACTCCAACACAGCTGAATCAAATGGTTTGATTACCTCTTCAGCATGCCATCGTGTTTGGCAAAGGCCTGAAAACAAGCCATTCATTTGATTCAGCTGTGTTGGAGTAGGGATGCATCTAAAAGCTGCAGGACGGTAGCTCTCGAGGACCGGGATTGAGCACCCCTGCCCTATGGGGACTAACACGCACACTTTAGTCATTAGATTAATGTACCAAGGTCAACTGTATGAATTGACATAGTATCAATCAATGTCTTAAACTGAGTTATACAATCTAGGTGACACTTCATTACTTTTCCACTACACAAAGTGGTTTACAAAGCCAAGACGTAAACATGACATTAAAAAGTCCAGTGTTAGATATCCTTGAAAAACATTGTGAAGGGAAGTTGTTCCCACTGAATCTATTTCTAGCCTTTTGTCTTCTGTCCAACTTTCTTTGCACTTGCTATAAGACTAAGTCATTAAAATTAGTACTTTCAGTTCCTTATATTAGCACTTTCTATGCTTATTTATACTTTCCTGTACTCTTAGTGGATGTTAATAGGAAACTTCTTTTGACTTAGCTGAAAACACAGCTTAATAAACAGCAGCCTAGGGTAACTAGAAGCAGGATAATCAATACTTACCATGGACTATAGTTATTTATACTAGGTTATATTAAAGGTGGACACTGCAGCTGTGGACAGTGTTTTTTCCAGAAATAATTTCTCAGAATAAAGTAGTCGACACACCTGCTACAGATACAGATTTAGCAGATGCAGCAGCCTCACACAGCATGTTAAATATGAACGCTAAGTATCAGCAGTGCTGTCAGCATTGGTATCTAGCCATCCAAGCATTTTAGGAGATAAGCTCCAGTTAGCAAAAAACAACAAATTGTATTAACGGGGAAGAAAAATGAAATGAACGGAAGTTGTGAAGAGTTAAGTAGATAAAATGGTAGCACCTTATACAAAAATAGACCATGCAACACAAGTTTTTGCATTTACAAATCGCACCATAAGTCTTAAAGCACATGAACTACAAGTATGTGATGCCAACTTTAGAACTTGTACGATCTATACATTTCACTTGGTTGCTATTTATGCTATAACAGTGCTATAAAAGCTACTGCTTTAGAGTGCATGGTTGATCACAACAACACACGCAACACAAAAAGTAGCTTCTACCAGAGCCACAGAAAATGGTGTCAAATACATGTAGCATTTTCCATCAAGGCCTATTCATTTTTATCTTGTGGTGAGTTTGAGTGCTGGGTTATTCTTGAAACTACCTGCATTGTAAGACATACCATGTCATCCTAGTAAATCTAAACACTGGTAAGATGTTCACATAGTTTGTCCAAGTCTCTTAATACTTTGCTTAGCCACATGACAGAATGAAAAACAAGTCCTTGATACAAAAAAGGGAAGGAGGCAGTTTTAGATGTTCTTGGATAATCCCTTTGTACCACAGTTATCTCTTAAGTACAGTGTCTTTGGAAAGGAACTAAAATATGCCTCTCGTAGGTAACTTACTATGTCAAGTTATGTGACACAGTTTAACAGTGAGCACTGAGCAGGTTGATATGACCTCACACACAGCTGGCTACTGTGCCTGGTAATTAAGAGCAATTCACGAGCCACTTTAATCTAAAATCATCCTTGGGATAAGTCACCTTATCAGAAAAAAAGGAAGCATGTGGCATGTGATTTGGAATAAGGTCTGTTTACCTATAGCAGCTAATAGTCACAGTGTGCTGGTACATAGTGTACTTTTTACAGCCACAGGACACTGAAATCAACACAACTGGTGAAGGAGAATTTGTGTTAAGGAAGAAGGTAGAAAAACTAGCCTTTGAAACTATTTTTTTAAAGGTGAGATTTGACCTCTTGTTTTATCTGCCTGTGATGCTGTGTGTCACCTGGTCTAATCACTGTTACATGCCACTCTCCTTATTCACCTTTGGACCCCTGATGTCATATGATTTACTCAGTACTGTCACGTTTCTTGCCTGCGCAGTTCAAGTAGTGTTTGCTCCTGCTATATACTATATATAAAAGGAGGACGTAACCCACATTCATCCTTAAAGAGGCATTTTTTTTTAAACTGCCATCAGGGGGGAATTTCCCCTGACTGCAAAAAGTAGTCCAATCATATAGACGTGCATGAGTTTTTATACTCCAGGTGAAGACACCTGGAGTATAAAAAATATATAATGGCAAATATATGAGCTACAGATACAGTTACGGGTTTACAGTAATAATAAATAAATAAATAAATAAATAAATAAAGACAAAGTCCAAGATGGGTGTAGTAAAATAAGTCACTGGCTCCATGGCATGTGTGAATATTAATCTCCAGCTATTTTAAAGCCATAATAATCATGTCAGTCTTTTTTTAAGGAAATTGTAAGATACTCACTTGAGTAAGGCTCACAAATGTGAGAATATGATGTCTGCTGTTGCATAATTCTAAGTTCTAAGTAAAATATGTAAATTTCAACCCTTTTTCAATTTCCAACGATCTGAGAGTCTGAGTAAATATTAGCAAAGGTTAAATATATTTAGTTCCTCCTCATATTAAAACTCACCTTCATCTCCACACACTAGCTTTTTGGCAACGCAGGGGATTTCCACATATCCAAACTCTTTCAGTCTGGATACCTGCTGGGCTGTAATAGGATGCAGCCACATAGCTGTGTTCATTGCAGGGCAGAAGAGAAGAGGACGACTGGTATCCCAGGCTCTTACCACACACGTCTGAAATGACAAATACACATAAACCTGGAAATCATTTCACAGAAATTCTGCAATAAATGATTATTTGCAAAATCTTTAGTGTTTCATCTTCTTACCAGCAGATTATCACAAATACCACTAGCAATCTTTCCAAGACTGTTGGCATCAAGAGGGGCAATGACAAGTAGATCTGCCCAACGCCTTAGCTCAATGTGTAGCACAGGATCAGATCTCTGTTTCCACAGCTAAATGAGAGACATGCTGTTTGAAATGCATCCAGTTACACAGTCACATCTTCACTTCTGTCTGGAATGCACAAGTTAAACCAGTGTTTTTATGTCTCAGAATTCTCACAAGTAACTCCAGTGTTTTCAAGTTAATAATGGGCAACTCATACCACATTTCATTTTGCTCAGTATGGCACTGTACAGTATTCCTTCACCTATTTTATTTGAAGAGCCCAAGCTGACCTTCATATTGATTATATATGTCATGTTAATTTGTCTTTTCTATATATATATATATATATATATATATATATATATATATAGCTATATATGTTTTCAGTGTAATAATGGCTACATTAGAATATCATACTCGAGTTAGTTATTACCTCCCATTCATCCTCGTCACTGTAGATTTTGACTGACACCTCAGCAGAATTATAGAAGTGCTTGGCATGCTCTGTAGTGACTACACGTACATCCACCTACAGCATGACAACATAAATGACATAAATGACAGTGACTGCAGAAGAGAGAGAGATAGAGAGATAGAGAGATAGAGAGAGAGAGAGAGATAGATAGATAGATAGATAGATAGATAGATAGATAGATAGATAGATAGATAGATAGATAGATAGATAGATAGATAGAGTGCAACAATACACAAAATTCACGGTTCGGTTCGATACTTTGGTGTCACGGTTCGATATTTTTTCGATACAAAAAAATGTTCATGCCTTTTTAATTTGTCATTTATTAAATTTTCACGGCACATTCCGCACCACATCTCTGTGCGTTCATCATTTGTTTGAAGCCAGCTCACCTCCTGCAACTACTTTTCCGAGAATACGCGCTTCTTTTGTGGTTCGGACTCCTTCTGACATTTCTTTGGAGGTGGAGGAACATTACAGTAATTGCTTAAAGGAGCTTGCTTCTTCGACATCTTTAAGAGTTCTAAACAAATGTCTGTCCTCCTCCTTAAAATCTTATGTATGCAAACACGCGTTGCAACTTCTTATCTTGTGCCCATTTTTTATTTTGACAGCGAATGCGCACCACTTATGTGCAGCCCTGGTTATTTCGCTTGTCATATTGCAGCCACAGAAATTCTTTTGTCCATGAAACCATAAAGCTGCACTTTCTTTTTGCCTTATAGTCTGATTTGTCATAACTTCTCCGTTTTGTGGTAAGCTTTTCTTTGGCTGTCACTTCTTCACCCTGACCTGTCTTATTTGGCTCAGCAGAACTAAAATATTGTGGCGAGCTCAGACAAGAAGGAGACGGAGGTATCGTTTGGTCTTGCTTCCCGTGAGCTAGCCAGGGAGCACAGCCGTTTATTGACATCTGCAGAAGAACACTGCCGCTAGCTAACTGCTCAGCGCGGCAACAGCACAGCAACAACAACAACACCACCACACAGGGCGCCCTCTGACCCCGGAAGGACACACCTTCGCAGCGAGAGGGCGTCACCCGTCACTATGGCAACATAAACAAAACATAACTGTACAAACAGAACCCCGAACAGCCCTGACCCGCTACATAGCCCCCACCTAAGGGGTCAGTCGTCCCCGACGACCCCATTACCCCACACAAAGTCCTGCAAATGTCCAGGTGCCTTCTTTTGGCGCACCGGCCGGTCACGACCGGCGGGGTAAAAGTCACTCGGGTCAGAACATGGGGTGCCACCATCATCCCGCTTCTGACACCAATGTGGCGAGCTCAGACAAGGAGGAGACGGAGGTATCGTTTGGTCTTGCTTCCCGTGAGCTAGCCAGGGAGCACAGCCGTTTATTGACATCTGCAGAAGAACACTGCCGCTAGCTAACTGCTCAGCGCGGCAACAGCACAGCAACAACAACAACACCACCACACAGGGCGCCCTCTGACCCCGGAAGGACACACCGTCGCAGCGAGAGGGCGTCACCCGTCACTATGGCAACATGAACAAAACATAACTGTACAAACAGAACCCCGAACAGCCCTGACCCGCTACATAGCCCCCACCTAAGGGGTCAGTCGTCCCCGACGACCCCATTACCCCACACAAAGTCCTGCAAATGTCCAGGTGCCTTCTTTTGGCGCACCGGCCGGTCACGGTCACTCGGGTCAGAACATGGGGTGCCACCATCATCCCACTTCTGACACCAATGTGGCGAGCTCAGACAAGGAGGAGACGGAGATATCGTTTGGTCTTGCTTCCCGTGAGCTAGCCAGGGAGCACAGCCGTTTATTGACATCTGCAGAAGAACACTGCCGCTAGCTAACTGCTCAGCGCGGCAACAGCACAGCAGCAACAACAACACCACCACACAGGGCGCCCTCTGACCCCGGAAGGACACACCGTCGCAGCGAGAGGGCGTCACCCGTCACTATGGCAACATAAACAAAACATAACTGTACAAACAGAACCCCGAACAGCCCTGATCCGCTACAATATACATCCTGCTGCTTTTACACACGCACTCACATAATGCTCAGCGATTCTCTGCACGATCAACCTCTCACATGTTTAAGCTTGCTGCGGGAGATTTCACTTGTCATGTTTGCATAGTAAGCTAACAATTGATAAGACAATGTCAGAGGAATTGGTGCGCAAATTATCATCACTCACCAATCAGTGCTGTCACTCTCTATACACAGTTCGCGCGATTGCAAAGTGAAAGCAAAAAAACAAGCGCAAATTCAAACGCAACTTCAATATGTCACATATTGGCAGTGGCTCACCGATGCCAATGACATAATTACCCGGCTACATTTCCGAAAGAATGCAAAAGCATTGACATAGATTTTTCCTTCCTACAATAGCCCGACGGGCAGGGTAGCCCGTCTGAAAAAAATCGCTAGCCCCAGGACGTCGGGCTAGCGATTTTGCGAGCCCTGTATCTGATTGAGGAATCACTCATCTTTGGAAAAGAGAGTTTATTACAGAGAAATGCCTCTTTCCAAAATAAAAGCTATACTATCCGCTTCTTCTGGGCTATATTCTCAGCAGCATAAGGAGAATCATGTGCTAACAGCTGTCTAAATGACTCGGCTAAAGTTAGTAGCATGCTTGTTGTTTTTGTCTTTGCACTAGGATGATGTAAATGTGCAGTCATATTCGTTGTGTTCCCACTAGTGCTTTCAGGTTAATCTCGTTGAAATGACCTTAACGCCACAACACGGCAAATCTCCGTTAACGAGCTACCGCCGATCGCCCTGTGCATGGGGCTAGACGGCCAACACGTTAACAAGCTAACTGCGCTAACACACTAGTTCCCACCTATGTAATTGAGCATTGCATGGCACATCCAACATACTGTTTTACTTTAGTCCATGACTCGCTTACCTTCAGGGTCATACGTCACATGAAAACCAAAATAATTCCAAACGCCAGAT
This sequence comes from Copadichromis virginalis, assembly GCF_057382275.1. Taxonomy (NCBI): domain Eukaryota; kingdom Metazoa; phylum Chordata; class Actinopteri; order Cichliformes; family Cichlidae; genus Copadichromis; species Copadichromis virginalis. The sequence goes on from NC_140624.1 coordinate 14,080,157, forward strand.
CTGAATGAGAGTGGGGGAGGTCCATGTTGCAAGGAGAGCTTAACTTCTGTCTCGCTAGCTTGCCCTGCGCTCTTCCTTCTGACTATGCTGTCTGTGTTGAGCGCTCAGTGGATCTGCGCTCGACAGTGCAGCCTAGGCGGAGTAGTCGAACGCAGATTCACTGAGCGCTCAACACAGACAGCATCGTCAGAAGGAAAGTTGATAAAATAAATTACAAATGTTATATTGTTCGATACATATGCGTACCGAACCGAAAGCACTGAACGGTTCAATATCGATACGAATATCGTTGCACCCCTAATAAATAGATAGATAGATAGATAGATAGATAGATAGATAGATAGATAGATAGATAGATAGATAGATAGATAGATAGATAGATAGATAGATAGATAGATAGATAGATAGATAGATAAGGGGAAAAGGGAGGGAGACACACATCAGTAGTATGAATTTCCTTTTCCACCACATCCCATTTAAAATTGAGATCTGATGACTGTGGATGCCTGAAAGCCACTTGTGTACAATGGATTCACTGTCATGTTCACAAACCAGTTTAACATGATTTGAGCTTTATGGCATGTTATCCTGCAGGAAGCAGCCATCAGAAGATGAGTACTCTGTGGTCATAAATGATAGACATATTTAAATGATGACTTAAATGTACTAAGAGGCCTGGAGTGTGCCAAGACAATATCCCCCACAACATAACACCACCTTCAGCCTGAACAATTGAGACATGGCGGGATGGATCCATGTTTTATGATCTTTATACCAATTTCCCACCCTACCATTTGAACATTTTTCCAAACTTCTTCTGTCCAATTTTGGTGAGTCTGTATGAACTGTAGCCTAATTTTTCAATGTCTAGCTGACAGGCATGGCACAGGGTGGGGTTTTGGCTAAGGTTCGATGAGTTGTGCATTGAGAGATACTCTTCTAGTACCATGGTTGTAACATGAGGATTTTGAATTACTCTCCTCTAACCCTGGACGTCACAAAGGCATTTTCACCCAGAAAGCTACCATTCACTGGACATTTTCTCTTTTTTGGGCTATTCTCTGTAAACCCTAGAGATGATTGAGTGGGAAAATACCAGTAGATCAGCAGTTCCTGAAATACTCAGAACAACCTGTTTGCGGCCCACAAACATGCTACGTTCAAAGTCACTTAAATCACCTTTCATTGCCATTCGGATGTTCAGATGAAGTTAAGCAGGTAATCTTGACCATGTCTACATGCCTAAATGCTTGAGTTGCTGCCATGGGATTGGCTAAATAGATATTTGCATTAAAAAGCAGCTTAATTGGTGTACCTAACCAAGTAGCAAGTGAGTGCAGATAGAGTCTACATAGGTATGAATTTCTGTTTACTCTAAGTTTTTACATTATTATAGAGTATTTTTTTAAACAACTACCACTACCACTAGTATGCTTGAATTAATTCATCAATTGTTTTATAATTAGCAGGGCTTGAGCAGGTGAAGTGTTCATTCTTTCTCAAGTAAATAAATACGTCATACTAGTTGTTACAGAGAAGATTTTCCTACAACTGACTGTTTAATTAAAAAAAGAATGATGTTTACAAGACATTACTGCTTCCAGTGACATCCGTGATCCCACATCATTTTGTTGGAAATTAAATTGACTGATTGGGGCATTATGTCTCTCTGCTCCATGGGATGTGCATCCATGCATATTCTCGCATGTTAAACTCAAATGAAGCAATTATTCTTAGTTTGACAGGCCAAATATTTCTCTCTACAGTTATTAGCTATTACACATACAATTTAAAACTATTTGCATTGCTATGCAAACGCATAGCTTCATCACCCTGTTTACTACAAAAGTCCTAACACACTTTATTTAGTATATTGCAAAACCTTTCCCACACTAATACCAACACTGTCATAGATTATCCCCGTTTAACATTTACGTCTTCAAATGTCGTTTTCTCTATTTTCATGGACGACCGTTGTGGTTTTTAATTAACAGGCAGATATTGCTGGCTCAGATTTGCTCTGTTTATTTAATAACTAGAATATACTGCGTTTGTAGCGATGCTGCCTAACATCCCCATCTTGCGGTAAAGGTGAGCTTATGCGTATTATGCCACTTAGATAAACAATAAATGTATATAGATGCTTGTGCTATTATTTGCTAACTATGTACGGGGAAAATAGAAACATTCATGATATGCAAACATTAACTAATATGAAGCAACTCACCCCGGAGAGTTCAAGAAGCTGGGAGACCAAAAGAGGCAGTTTCAAGGCTGCCACGCTTCCTGTCACTCCAACAAGGACATTAAATGTCCCGGAAGTTTTCAACAAATCAGTTTTTAAACTTGACATATGGTCGTCTTGCTGCCTGTTAGCATACTGCCAAAAGAAAAATTAGACAACCTGTCGCGTTCCTGTGACACTTCCGTAAATATTCACTTAGCCAATCAGGGAAGAGCACGTCTAACGTTTGTGCCTCCTGCACGAGCGCGTCTCAGCACTGATCAGTGGAGAGCGCGCACGTTCGAAGAATATTCTGGGTAATTGCTAAAGTCCTTCCAGGGCAGCTAGCATGAAGCGTGGAGCGTTCATTCATTTTTTGCCCGATTAAAAAAAACTGATCAACAAACGCAATAATGGCACTCACACCTCTTGTTTATTGGGCTCAACGCCATGAAGACATTTACCTGCGAGTTGAGCTGACAGATGTTCAGGTGAGAGTACCTCCTGCAGTTGCTTGTCACGGGCAAAACGCTTTAGCATGGTTCTGACTTTTTTTTTCTTTTCTTTTTTAAGCCTTGTGTTTGGGCCTCTGATGGTAAATGGGAAGCAATGCAAATACAGACGAAAGGTTCCTGTAAACGTTATCCTGCTGGATAGCTGTACTATTTGCATACTGTATGAGAACTGAGATCTCTTATCTGATAACTGATCCATACAAAGCTCTCTGTTGAGGTCCTTCGTTCATTATGTAGTACGTCTAAAGCCACACAACCTGTTCGAACCTGTTTTTAAAACCTGTTGATTTTAAGAATATTCGTGTTAACAGTTAATCACATGGGTGAAAAGTCCTAAAAATACCCGTTGGAACTACTCGGAAGGCGGGGTGGGTGGGGGTGGTAGCATTGTTCACGCGGCGCTCGTGGGGTTATGTGTGAGGGACAGGTGTTGTTACACCTGTAGATATCACATCATCCCATACTACATGCTACAGGAGGGCTTCTCAGCACTCGTTTTCTTCTTCTTTTTATAGCACTTAACTCTATTTCTGATCATGTAACAGAAGATTCAGGTTAGAGACTTTTTAACCACTTATTTTACCTGGTAATTAAATATCCTATGTGTTTTGCAATATAGTTTGTCACGGTAATATGTAACATAAGATTAATATCTTTGTTTCGGGTTTCTGTTAACAGGAAGTAAAAAAAATTCTTGATCTAGCGAGGAAGTATGCTTATCCTTTGCCTGTGTTTTTGCAGAATATTGACGTCCACGTGGATGAAAATGTCCTTCACTTTTCAGGTGACATGGATTCACGGATTTCATTTGCATTTGGTGAATAAAGACATATTTTTAAAAATATTTTTGTGGCATTTCATTTGTGATATCCTGTTTGTAGCCCAGGGGCATGGTGCAAAAGGACAAAATGAGTACAAGTTCAGCTTGGACTTCCTCTTACCAGTAAAGCCACAGGTATGCTGAGTAATTCTATAATTTATCTTGTGGGATCAGAAATATATCTATAGACAGAATAACTTTAAGATTGCTCTTAAATCTTTTCCTTTCCTTTCTTTGGTTTTCCTGTTTGTGCTCATTGTGTGAACCTGTAGGTCAGCTACAAGTCCACACAGCGGCAGGTGAACATTACAGTGCACAAAATACAGCGAGGTTGGTGGGAAAGGCTGACTCTCCGGGAGCGTAAACCTGTCTTCCTGGCACCGGACTTTGATCGCTGGCTGGACGAGTCAGACGCTGAGATGGAAATCAGAGAAAAGGTAAGAGTACAACTTGGCATTTGACAATTGTTACTAGATGACACTCGCAGATAAAGATTAAAAAATGTCAGTATGACTAAAATAATTGATTAAAGACTGTACTATTTTCATTTTTTAAATACTTTTAAAAGGAGGAGAAAAAGAACAGGCTGAAGGCTTCAAGACAAAAAGAAGAAGGTGGGTGCAGATAATATATTGCACTTGAACATTCTGTTTTATCAGATGGCTTTGAAGGGAAAACTGCTGATACAATTTTCCAATTTCTTTGAAATATTTCAGGGTTCGTCAGCCTGAAAACTGTGTTCTTGATTGTGTACAACCTGGTCCAGTTTCTTGGTTTTTCATGGATCTTTATCAACATGACAGTGCGCCTGTTTATCATTGGCATAGGTGTGAAAATATATTACACAGGAGAAGCTGAAAGTGTCACTTACTTCACAGAAAACTGGTTAAAACATGTCCGTTCAAAACTCTTTTCAGATTCCCTCTATGACACATTTCACACAATTTCGGATGTGATGTTCTTCTGCCAGATCCTGGCATTAGTAGAGGTCCTGAATGCTGCTTTTGGTGTAGTCAAGACAGGTGTTATACCAACTCTTATACAGGTATGGGATGGGTTTTTTTTGTTTTTTTTTTTGCCTGAGTTCAAGTTTCCTAAAGTTACAGATTGAGCACCAATACACATCTTTTGTTTGTGCACTAGGTGGTCGGAAGGAATTTTATCCTCTTCATCATTTTTGGTAGTCTGGAGGAAATGCACCACAAGCCAGTTGTGTTCTTTGTTTTCTATCTGTGGAGTGCTATTGAGATTTTTAGGCAAGTATGCATTTTCCTACTGTCTACAGTAAACAGTCATCTAGTGATATATAGTACAGCTTTAGCCAGTTGTATTTAAATAAAACTAAAATTGGATAAGATTTAGAGCTTTGCAAATGTTTGGAACAGTTACAGTTTTTTGTTAGATTTTATTCACATTTCAGCCTTGAAACAGGCAAGTAGCAGTTGCATCTGAGCTATAATTTTATAAGAATGTGTAACTGTGGATGCAACTTTGTGTAATTTTATTTGGAGCATGACTTTTTTTTCCCTTAACCAACATGCTCATCCTTTTTCAGGTATCCCTTTTACATGCTGGGCTGTTTCAATACAGAGTGGAAAACCCTCACTTGGCTGCGGTATACTGTCTGGATGCCACTGTATCCACTAGGTGTTTTAGCTGAAGGTAGGCTTTTTTTTTTAAACAAAATTTGATATAAAAAACATGCAAACATGTTTATAGACTCTATTATATATACTCTTATCTCTCAATCCCACGTAGCTCTTGCAGTGATCCAGTCCATCCCCATCTTTGATGAATCTAAACTCTTCAGCATTCCTCTGACTAAAGTGATTGGCACCTCTGTCAGCTTCTCTTACTTCCTGTACATTTATCTTGTTCTTATGTTTTTGGGTAAGTCCCCACATGAACTGTCTCTCACATGACACATATATTCTAACTTAACCACTGCTGCTCTGATATTAATCTTGGTTCCCCCTCCCCCCCCACAAAAGGACTTTTTATCAACTTTAGCCACCTTTACAAGCAGAGGAAGAGGCGCTTCCGGACCAAAAAGAGGAAAGCAAATTGAGACTCAACACCAACAGCATTCCTTGAACACCTTTGCTGCCTGCTTATTCCTCGACCTTTGTTTTTAATAATCATCATCCTTATGTCAAATTTATTATCAACTCAATTTTTGACAGCCTGTCCATATAAAAACTAAAATGACTTCCTTTATGGCTATTATTAACACAATAGATGTGCAATGAGTACAGAAATACTGCATCGAGCAAACTTATTGGTGACCAAGTTTGCACACACATACCGGTACATTTCCATAGCACCTGTGTGATAGTGCCCCCCCCCCCCCCCCGCTCTTAGTCTTGTTTTTCTCCCACGCAGCGCTATTTTGAGAAGCACTGATAAGAAAACCCTGTTATCATTTCATATTCAGTCACTGCCATATGTATAAAGAAAACAAGTCATCATTCCACATGATAAGCTCTTGGTTATAATTTCACAATTCCAAGCCATTCCACAAAGCTCAGGGACAAATAACCAGACTGCTTAAAAAAAAAAAAGTGTCCATTGTGCTCAACAACAACCTTCAAGGAGCAATGTTAAATTGTAACAGGTTTTTTCTGGCTGCTTTTTTATTATTTGCACTTGAATTACGAATGCCAACATTAATAGCTGTTTACTCTGTTCTGTAAATGTGGCAGTTATTTGACAATGAATAAAAACCTAATTTTAATGTGGTTATTGTGTCAAAAGATTCCTACAAAGGAACATTTATAAAAACAAAACAACACTGAATCCCAAAGATGACTTCGTAAAATAATCCCGTGAACGTCTTTACAGGGTGTATGCAACACTGCAGCACATTGGTCCACGCAGGCGGAGCCTATGATATTTTGAGTTCATTCATACAAATTCGGATGCGGCTCAACTTGAGAAATCCGTGTGCATGGGAACAATGTTGTGATCAAAAGCAGCATACTGGGAGTCACCAGTGCTGGCCAATTTAAGCTGCTGTGCAGCGTGGGAGAGCTGGAAAGCAGCATCAGGATGTGCCGAGTCTGGCAGCATGGTGCACTCTCTCTCCAGCAGATCGGCAACTCCCTTCAGGAGCTCCCAGAAACCAAAAGCCAAAGCAGCCTTACGTAGACGGTTCAGCTCCTGTCAGAATCAAAATGAAAATATAACATTTCATTTTTGGAAAAAAACAAACATAGCTTTAAAAATTATAGTTTAGAGCCACTCCAGCTAATCTTACCTTATAGAAGGTCTGAGTTTTATCTGGCAGTTTCCTGGCATTCCTCAGGATCTTCTGGACATCAGTCTGTACAATGACAGCATAAAAAACGAGTGAATGAATCAAAAGGCCCCTTAAATGTTTTGACCAATGAAATGTTTTTATATTAGTTTTAGTGATTACGGCTTGAAAACCTGAAATCCAGTATCTCAATTAGTAGAATATTTATTAGTTGATCTGTATTGGAAATTGTTGGTTCACCGTTTTGTTAAGTACAGAGTTAACAGCCATCTACAAGATGATTTTAGAGTACTCTATGCGCAGATCTTCTGATAAGCTTCAGTGAGATGCAGATTTCCCTTTTTCAGCAGGAGTAAGCACACATTGCTAAATCTATGAGCAAATGGTTCGCTGACAATGTTATTACTGTGCATGACTATAGCCAACTAATCTGATCTAAATGCCAAAGAGAATCTGTGAGATAATGTCAGGAAGATGAGAAACACAGACAAGCTGCACTATCGGCCATCTATCTATCAAAGCAACCTGGGCTTCAGTGCAGATCATCTCCATGCCACGCCGCCTTGATAAATAATAAAAGCACTCAAACTAAGTGCTGAGTGTTTACATGAACTTTACAGTAGGTGGACATTTCTTTATTGTCAATCTTTTTTTGATTAAACTTAGGAAGCATTTTAATAATCTGAGACACTGGATTTCCGTTTTTAAATGAGCTATAAACCACAAGCCTCAAGATTTATATCAAATAGTAAATATTTCGTCATATTTTTAGGAAATATTTCACTTCGTGTGTAATGATTATTGAATAAACTACAAAAACGAAAAACCTTTTGATGACATTTTCCTTTGTTTTTTTAAGATTCACTAATATAAGATTACATAGTTGGTCATGTAAAGATTACTCTGAATGACAGACTTGGACTGACCTGAAGAATCAATATTTGTTTGATGGCGACAATATTGACAAAATCAAATACCAGAAATTCCTGGAGTAATTATTAATCACAGGAACAAGAATTTCAATAAATATTAACCAAGCTCTGCTGAAGAGAGTTCAAACAAAGTAGAGACTTGCTGAGCCCACTGTAGAGGCAGTGAACAGAGCAGCCTCTGAGAAGCCAAGTAACTCATTAGTCAATTGCAAGAAATTAATCTGAAGCTATTTTGACAATTTCGCAAATAAGCCTTTTTTTCTTCTTCTTACACAGAAATGTCAGAAATTAATCGCTTTCTGGGTTTTTTTAAAAACAGAAAGCAGTTCATTAAAAGAATATAATTAGATAAATTTATCACTGACAGAAATGTATGAAATGTTTGTCTTTTCTCCAAACTTTCAAGAGAAAAATACTCTCACGCAGTAATTTTACTTCACCTGTAGTCCACTGGCCTTAATCCACACGGTCACATTCTGGGCATAGCTACGTTTCACCTGTGGTTGTACAGGAAATGGACTTTTACTGTCATCCTCTCCGTAGGGATTATCAGCCGCTTCTGTGACATGAGAAAGGTCACGGGACAACATAGTGAGGTCAGTCAATACACTGCATCATGAGACACGTGAGAAACCCAGGTGAAGTATTAACTACTTGATCGTGTCCACAGTCTGTTGTTCTTTAGGAATACTTGTGCATGGGTCATTGTGTCACATGTTAAATAAAACACTGAGTTTCAGAATATCCCTAAAATGGTTTCCGGATTAATTTAAGCCACTGGGGGAAAAAAGAAAAAAAAATTTAAAGACAGTGCACTTAGAAACCCCATATAATCTTTTGTAAACACAGAACTCTTCATATTTGCTCATTTGACCCTCATCTGCAATGAAACTTGGCATGGTGGAGAGATTAAAAAAAACAAAAAGTCACCTGAGATTGGTCCCAAATGTGATATCTTGCCCAGCCAGGGCAGAGGCTCCGGACCGGGATCAAAAAGAGACATCATCAAGTTTGATTTCTTCTTGCTGTCTGCCTGGGAGTACAACATGCCGTACCACTCCGGCCTGAGGGGCAAAAAAGCAAACTACATATACAATTTGTTTGCATAATATAGCAGTCTTTATGGTGCAGGTTAATATAAAAGAGTTTATATAACAGCTCTGCTGCATCTCACCCCAGCTGGACCAGCGCCACCATGCCTTCAACCTTCAGACTTCCATGTAAAAGTACACAAAAATTGGGACTTTTGCCTGCCATCTGACTGGCAGAAGGTTCCTCCTCAAGCTCATCTGTGGTTCCCGTACCAACTTCATCCACATCTAAAACCAAGTACACATAATAAACTAAATCATAAATATTTGCTATTCTTTATTAATCAGAAAAAAATACTTGTTTTCATTTCTGCTGTTAGACTGTGTTAGACAATTTTACTTACGTTTTTCTCATCTCTTCTATTAATGTTAGTTTTAATCTTTTACATTACAGAATGAGAGCAATTTTTTAAAGAAGTACTGAAATAAATTAGTGTGCATGACAAATAAAGGAAGCTCGAACCTCAAGGGATTTCCCAGCAGCTTTGCTCTTCCTTCCTATTTTGTTGGTTTCTTATAGTCTGAGGCATTTCCTGATTCGTTCGTTATCAACCTTATTTACTAAAATTGATTTGTTCTGCAACAGCAAACTCTAAAGTTCTTTTTTCTTTCTTTCTTAAGTGAGTTAACATAAAGCTGCTTGAACATTTGGGTGTTTACATCTAAATACGAGGAGATGTGCACAAGCTGCAAAGCTAATATGTCACCAATCCGCATTTCTCTATAACTGGAACATAGCAAAAGTATTAAAACCAACCTTTGTTTACAGCAATAGGTAATACCAAGTGTCTGGATATGACAGGAGGACTTGCAATGTCAGCAATTTCAATGAAACCCACAATCTCCAAATCTGAAAGGCATACAAGAGAAAGATTTGTTTAAAAAAAATGAAGAATTTAAAGAGGATACGAAACACTAAACATATAAAGTCCAGTTTACATCGTGGAGGTCTGCTCTCAAAAACTGACATAGATGTAACACTGTCTGTGAAAGAAGTGCTTAAAGTTTACTTAAATAAGAACAGTGTAGAGGACAGACTGTTTGAATCACCAGACCGACAGAATGAAGTCAGAAACTGATTTTTCCTCCTCTAACCAGCTGTACTGTGCGGCACAATCAGCTCATGCAATCAGCTAAGTTTCTTAGCCCAGCACAAAAATGATCCCCTTAAATGGATTTTCAGTTTTAGTGTCTTTATTTTCCTTAGAGTTATTGATTCTCTCACTAGTTAGCTAACGTAAAATAATGTAAGTCTACTAGCTGCCACCAGCCAACCACATGTTGTCATGGTCCGTACTGACAGAATAAAACTTCAGCACTTATTTCTTAAATCCTGCTTCACAGTTACATCTATGTCAGTTTTTTAAAGTAGGGTTCCATGATGTAAATTAGCTTTTATGCATGTAATGTTTCATGACCTCCTTAAATTAAACTAATCATAAAATCTGAAGCCAGTACCTGTACTAACAGTCCGGGGCATAGGCTCCACCTCTTCATCCATCACGACAGGCTCAGGTCGAGGGAAGACCTGAACATCTGAGGATAGATTCCCACAGTGCAAAACCGCGTGGAAGGGAGAGTATACAAGATCGATCAGCTTCCTGGGGACATGCAGATATAGAATATGACCAAAGATGCCCTTACTAAACATATGAAAGAGGTTAAAATGTTTTTTGTGAATAATCTAAACAGTTACAGTAGTACCCAAACATGGTCTGTACACTCTTCATGCAAAGCGGTCCCTCCATAGTAAAGATTTGCCCATCCCCTCCACTAAGGCAAAGTAATTCCTCCAGGTTGTCCATGGCATCAGTCATCTGTAACTGAAATTACACAAGACAGTGGGTCTAATTTTTCAAAGCTGGGCTATTTAGCTAGATTAAGTTAAACTTTTACATATTTGCAATTTAATGGCAATTTCCACATTCTCAATTAGACTGATCATGCTTCCTGAAAGGTACTGACAGATGGAATAAATATAGATCTAGGGCTGAGACTGTGGTATGGGGAAGACTGGTGGTTGCTCCTGGGCCTCGCAGATTCCCATGTATGAAAATGAGAACTAAGAACCTGAGTGAAGGAAGTAGCCATACAATAGTCATATGACAGGGAGTGAATGAGGTGTGGTCCCCCTCCTAAAAAAATCTCCATGAGAAACTTCCCGGGCACTTGGGATACAATAGCACAAAAACTTTAACTGATAAGTGCTGTGAGGTTATCTATTGCAAATTTTTGTCTGTCGATTCTGAAATGCTGACAGAGAAATCATCTTAAACCTTTAATCAAAGGTCACCTCATCTACAAATTTCATGACGATAAACATTTCACTCACATGTACTGTACCAGTGTACCTGCACATGTGATGTGACAATAAAAGTGATTTGATGAATACCTGATATTTAATAACATGCAGGGTTTTCCCCGACTCAAAGTTGGTGACTATTTACAACCATGATTAGTGTGCATATAGTCAACACAAAAAGACTGTGCTATTTCACTTATACTTATAAGTTTATACATTTTATGTTATTTTTTTGCTATTTGAAAAATAAAATGTATTCAAATTTATTTTTTAAATAACAGCTTTGTGAAGTGACAGCCTCTTTGTTGGAAGCCAAAATGTTTTATGTGCTGGAAAACTATAGTTTGAGTCTGTGAAGGTAGAAAGCAACTGTCATACTGCTGTCATCCTAAAATGTTCACAGAAATGTGTGATTTACAGGTGTCTAACACAGGCAATATGACCCTGAATTGTGTTTTTGATAGCTGCTTCTGGTATCATGTAACTGTAAGGATGGCTCAATACCTCCTCTGCATTGGCAATACACATGATGAACAGTTTGGTAGGAAAAGGGAAAGGAAGAGGAAATTTCTTGTCATCCCCACGTTGTTTCAGTGTTTGGAGGGAGTGGCGTAAAGACCCCTTCCCAATACCAAGGGATCCATCAGTAACCAGCACCACCTACAGGACATATGGAAGAAGTACATAAACATAACTCAGTATATGAACATATGGTTCAGATCACTGCAGGAAAGCTATTCGACCAATAATAAGCAATAAATAAATCCAATAAATACAGAGGTGTGGCGATACTGAATAAAGTGTTAGCCAAATACCTGACAGGGGCAGGCACTACCCCACTCCTGCTGTACTACATTACTAACTCCATTTAGAGCTGCTTCAACACAGGTTTTGTCATAGTCTTCCAGGTTGCTCAGAGCCTCCTGTGCAGGAAAAAAAACATACGGTAATCCCAAAATCAGACCGCTTTTCAAGGAAACAAAATATACTTTGACTTTTCAGACAGATATGTCACATGAGCACACTTTACCTGCAATGCATTGTAGTCTCTGGTGAAAGGTACCAGGAGTTCCCACAGGGAAGAAAAGGCCATCAGCGACGTGAACTCCAAGCGGTAGTTTGAGGCCATGTGTTCAAACAACATATTGAGTCCGTGGACAGCCAGGTTCTTCCTCTGAAACTCTTCGATGCCATCCAATGACACTGGTCGTGTCATGGACAGAGACACGTCCATTAACACCACAGTAGGCATGCTCACCGCTTACAGATCCCAAATATGAAAACAGAAGTCCGCTGCAATGCTCCCACTGACGGTTTCCACTGCGTTGTCGTCGCTGAGGCGTATTTAGCTAGAACAACCAAATACACAGGCGCCGTCAGTAAAGATAAAGAAGAAGGGACATATGGTAACATCCGAACTGTTAGCTAATGTTGGCTAGTTTTTCGGCTAATTTACATTAGCATTATGTAACGCTACGGCAAACGAATGAAATGTTCCAGCTGCCATTTAACCAAAATTACATTATAACTATCCAAAACCTAAGATACAAAGTAAAGAAGCGGTATCAGGAAAAAAAATTACTAAAACCTACGCGCCTTTCAGTTTTTACGCTAACTAAACAATGGTTATGGTGTACTGTGCACCAGCACTTCCGTCCGGGCTGACATTAGTGTACACATCAGCGGATAGTTCCCGGGAGATAAAAAAAAAACAAAACAAAACCCATAACAACAACAATAATAGTAATAATAATGATAATGATGATAATAATAATGATCTGGCTGCAGACATAACTTTTTATCATCTAGAGATGATAAAAAGTCTTTGTGCAAAACAAGTCTTTTGGCGACTTGTTTTGCACAAAAGACGGGCCGATAAGCAACGCCCACTTTAAAGCCCTGACCAGTAAAGATTTGGTGGACGCGTTTCAAGGTATCTACCCACATTTTCAAAATACATTTTCACAGTTTAAATATTTTTAAATGTATTTTAGGCTTTCTGGAATCTGCTTTGATGATTAGTTTAAGATGAGACGCTACACATAATCCTATTAGTCGGACCTAAAGTAGGTTATAATGTTTACGGTGAAGACTTTTCCAGCGTCATATCCTATAACTTGAACATTCCTTAGATGTCTGCCACTATGATTAAAAATTATAATATTTGTTTTGATTATCTGAATAGAACAGAACCTCTGAAAATATCCTTATCTGGTGCTGTATTTGAGTTGTAATTGCAAAACAGTTCCTAAACTTTTTGAAGAACCTTTTTTTTAGGTTTTGAAGTGGAAGTGGGAAGTTGGGACTTTTTTTGATTGATTTTTCAAAAATGAATTGTACAAGAGGAAAACGACTGCGGCTGAAAAAGCTTCTTTTTTTTTTCCTCTTTGGGACTCTCCTCTGTTCCCTCTGTCAGCTGACTGTCAGTGCCAGACCAGGTTTGCCTCAGAACGGAGAGGATTTCAGGGGGAAATTAACAAAGATACTTGAGGTGGAATCTCTCACTGCAAAGCATGATTATGATCCCCAAGATCAGACGCATGTGGTAGATGATGTGGAAACAACCTCAGATTCCAACATACCCACCACTACTGAGTCTCTATTACTGCAAGTCACAAAAGGGTTTATCTCTGCAGCCTCTAAGCTTCCAAAAGAAATATCTACAGCAGCTCCAGCTCCTCCTGCACCGACCATCCTTCATGCTCATTATCCTCTAGATATCTTTTGGCTGGGTGATCCTTCACCTCATTGGGATCATTTACATGTTTGTGCTGCTGGCGATCTTGTGTGATAAATTCTTTGTTCCTGCTCTCAGGGTAATCAGGGACAAGTTAGCCATCTCCTATGATGTGGTAGGAGCCACCTTCATGGCTGCTGGAATATCCACCCCAAAGCTTTTGGGTTTCTTAATAGGAGTCTTCATCACCCATGACAACTTTTGGCACAGTTGCGGGCTCAGCAGTTTTCAGTGTTTCTTTTGTGAATGGATTGTGTGCTTTGTTTTCTCAGCAAGTTCTCCACCTGTCCTGGTGGCCTCTATTAAGAAATATGTCATTCTACATATTTGACCTCATCGTACTGATCATCTTCTTCCTGGACAATGTCATAATGTGGTGGGAGAGCATGATGCTGGTGGCTTGTTAAACTCTCTATGTCATTTTCATGAAGTTTAACGTGCATATAGAGCACAAATTCAAGACCAAACTCCACAAACACAAGAGCATTTTTAAAGCTATTGCTGCAGAGGAACCTGACAAGGTAAGATCTCCTTTTCAGAGGTCTTATGTTGAATCAGACAAGAATTGAATCTACTGTTTGGTATTTATGTAATTTTCAAGAGCCTAAAATCTGTATTATCTTGTTTAAAACCCATTAATTTAATGATTTCAACCGTGCCCACAACAATCCTTAACTGACAATATCATCATAAATGTAGTTTCACACATAAACCTCATTTATTGGTCACTGTTAACTGGTTTGTAATGACTGCTTTGATTTAAAAAACCATTTAACCCCAGATGGTATCTACACCAGTGATGTGTTACAATTTTAGTGTATGATTGGGAACAAAACTACAGAGTGTAGTTCATTCAGATGTGTTTGTAAGTATGTTTTGCATCTATTTAAAGAATTAAAAGAATTAACACAAGGATAACATGAATGCCAGGCGTTCACAGAAACATATTAAAAAGTTACCAGTTAGACAAATACAGTGGGGCAAAAAAGTATTTAGTCAGCCACCGATTGTGCAAGTTCCCCCACTTAAAATGATGACAGAGGTCAGTAATTTGCACCAGAGGTACACTTCAACTGTGAGAGACAGAATGTGAAAAAAAAAATCCATGAATCCACATGGTAGGATTTGTAAAGAATTTATTCGTAAATCAGGGTGGAAAATAAGTATTTGGTCAATAACAAAAATACAACTCAATACTTTCTAACATAACCTTTGTTGGCAATAACAGAGGTCAAACGTTTACTATAGGTCTTTACCAGGTTTGCACACACAGTAGCTGGTATTTTGGCCCATTCCTCCATGCAGATCTTCTCGAGAGCAGTGATGTTTTGGGGCTGTCGCCGAGCAACACGGAGTTTCAACTCCCGCCACAGATTTTCTATGGGGTTGAGGTCTGGAGACTGGCTAGGCCACTCCAGGACTTTCAAATGCTTCTTACGGAGCCACTCCTTTGTTGCCCGGGCGGTGTGTTTTGGATCATTGTCATGTTGGAAGACCCAGCCTCGTTTCATCTTCAAAGTTCTCACTGGAGGTTTTGGCTCAAAATCTCACGATACATGGCCCCATTCATTCTGTCCTTAACACGGATCAGTCGTCCTGTCCCCTTGGCAGAAAAACAGCCCCATAGCATGATGTTTCCACCCCCATGCTTCACAGTAGGTATGGTGTTCTTGGGATGCAACTCAGTATTCTTCTTCCTCCAAACACGACGAGTTGAGTTTATACCAAAAAGTTCTACTTTGGTTTCATCTGACCACATGACATTCTCACAATCCTCTGCTGTATCATCCATGTGCTCTCTGGCAAACTTCAGACGGCCCTGGACATGCACTGGCTTCAGCAGCGGAACACGTCTGGCACTGCGGGATTTGATTCCCTGCCGTTGTAGTGTGTTACTGATGGTGACCTTTGTTACTTTGGTCCCAGCTCTCTGCAGGTCATTCACCAGGTCCCCCCGTGTGGTTCCGGGATCTTTGCTCACCGTTCTCATGATCATTTTGACCCCACGGGATGAGATCTTGCGTGGAGCCCCAGATCGAGGGAGATTATCAGTGGTCTTGTATGTCTTCCATTTTCTGATGATTGCTCCCACAGTTGATTTTTTCACACCAAGCTGCTTGCCTATTGTAGATTCACTCTTCCCAGTCTGGTGCAGGTCTACAATACTTTTCCTGGTGTCCTTCGAAAGCTCTTTGGTCTTGGCCATGGCGGAGTTTGGAGTCTGACTGTTTGAGGCTGTGGACAGGTGTCTTTTATACAGATGATGAGTTCAAACAGGTGCCATTCATACAGGTAACGAGTGGGGGACAGAAAAGCTTCTTACAGAAGACGTTACAGGTCTGTGAGGGCCAGAGATTTTCCTTGTTTGAGGTGACCAAATACTTATTTTCCACCCTGATTTACGAATAAATCCTTTACAAATCCTATCATGTGAATTCATGGATTTTTTTTTTTTCACATTCTGTCTCTCACAGTTGAAGTGTACCTCTGGTGCAAATTACTGACCTCTGTCATCATTTTAAGTGGGGGAACTTGCACAATCGGTGGCTGACTAAATACTTTTTTGCCCCACTGTATGTAGTTGCAACTATGTCAAAAATTGAAATGATACTGTCTGTAAAGTTGCAGCATTGTATAGTCTGTAGCATAAGATGATTAAAAACACGAGGAGAAGGATCAGTCAGTTGATAAGAAGATTGTCTCAAACAGTGGTCTAGTTGTTATTAAAAAAGACAGAAATCATGGTACATATTAGGTACTGTTGCCAGTCATGATTAATGAACTGCTTCCTAGGAGAATCTACCTGAAGGAAATGATGACAACAAAGCCAGAGCTGATGAAAACAGAGTGGAGGAGGATCAAGATGAAAAAACAGAGGAGCCATTGTCTTTACAGTGGCCTGACTCAGGGTGGGAGCAAGCCATCTACCTGCTTAGGCTGCCCGATGTTCGCAAAAAGGTGATAATCAGATTCTTCTTTTTGATTTATTGTTATTTTTATTATTCTTACAGATACTGTAAGTAATCTAGGTGTTTTCCTGGATAGTTCATTTAAGCTGGATAAACAGGTTTCCTCTGTGGTTAAATCTGGCTTTTGTGCCAATTGTGCCAAATTTCCAAGGTCAAACGTTTAATACCGTACAAAGATCTTGAAAAACGTATACATGCCTTTGCGACCTCCAGATTAGATTAATATAACTCTCTCTACTCTGGACTCCAACTCGCTCACCTCCAACGATTAGAGCTTGTTCAGAATGCTGCGGCTCGTCTCCTAACCGGAACTAGAAAGTTTGCCTCCATTACTCCAGTGCTCTCTGATTTACATTGGCTGCCTATTAAATTGCGTATTGATTTGAAAGTTCTGCTGCTTACTTTTAAATGCCTAAACAACCTTTCACCTGACTATCTCACCGACCTCCTCAGTCTCTATACTCCCAGCCGTTCTTTTTGATCATCTGGTCAGTTACTTCTGGCCCAGCCTAGGCACCGTTTGAAGACTAGGGATGATTGTGCCTTTGCCTCTGTAGCACCAAACATCTGGAATAGTCTTCCTGCTACCGTTCGTGCCTCTGACTCCATTCAATCCTTTAAAGCATGCTTGAAAACTTACCAATTCAACCTGGCTTTTCCGACTCTCACCGCTCATTAATTGCTGTATCGTTACTCATTTCTTTGGATTATCCTGAATTCTCCCTATCTCTACTTACTAATGAGTTACAGTGTGTGACCATAGAAATGTTTTATTCATTGGACAAAACTATGCAGTTATCAAGCATATAGACAGCCGTGTAAATAAAAAAAACTAAATAATCAGACATCCGCTCGGAAAATGTATAAATAGTCTTTTCTGAAAAAAACCCCCCAGTGATGGTGTGACTGTGACGTCAGGGGCCCTATATTACGCCCAACAAAATACAAAGGCCTTCTATCCTGCGCACTGACATCCTGTTTGTAAGCCCAAGTAGGCTTGTTGAAAGGGTTCATATACATTTCATAAAGTCAGTGACTTTAAAGAAACTAGAGAACAAAGGCTTGATGCATTAAAGATGATTTCCTGAGAAAAATAACCACAAACCTGAAATTTCAAAAAAAGAACATTGAAAGCCAATGCAGTGTCCCCCTGACACTAATTAAAATTGTGAGGGTGTTATAAAAAAAGATCTTGATCTGTTTATTATTTACAATTTACACAAGTTGGGTTACGATAGTTGAGTCTATTTTAAAGGAGCAACAGAATAGCTGTTTTGGTCAGTGTAACTATTGTTTATGTGTATTATTGTGTATGTTTCACATAGATTCATATAGAGTATATAGATTGTGCCCACTTGTCTGTACTGAATATTGTTATGTGATGTGTATGTTGTAACCTCTGCTGGTGTCTAGGCCATGTCTCTCTTGGAAAAGAGATTAAAATCTCAATTAGCATTTTACCCGGGTAAATAAAAGACTAAGACACAAATCATATAAATCACAGGAACACATGGGACTACACAGTTATTCTGAAAAAGGGTTTCTTTTAAATCCTTAGTGTTTAGGCATAAGCAATAGCTTCACATTGTTAGTTACAGAAACACAGATAATAAATAGTTTAAGAAAACTAAAAAACAGAAGCAAATAATCACAAAAACTGATCAGTACATAAGAAGCTTTTCACCTATGATGTTGATTTTACACCCATTAGTATGTTTTCCAGTTAGTTTAAATTTTGTGATGCATCTCTAACAGTATGTAAAATATTTATGGTTTTATGTTCTAATTAACCTTGTTGTGCATCAGGGGTAGGCAACTCCTGGCCTCGAGTGCTGGAGTCCTGCAGGTTTTAGATATCACCCTTGGTCAACACACCTGAATCAAATGATTAGTTCATTACCAGGCCTCTGGAGAACGTCAAGACATGTTGAGGAGGTAATTTAACAATTTGAATTAGCTGTGTTGGATCAAGGACACATCTAAAACCTGCAGGACACCGGCCCTCGAGGCCTGGAGTTGCCTACCCCTGTTGGCAGGTACACAATCATACACCCCACAATAAACTATTTACCAAATTTCAGCACACATTTTAAAATTAAACCAAAAACCAAAGTTTACTTTTACAAGAACATCTTTCCAAATACATATTTATTTGATCCAAGTGATACCTCCTCTTTTGCTGCAAGATAGATAGCAAGCATATAGTGCATATATGGTTAGAGTGGGACGTAAACAAAGGCTTCAGGTGCATTATATTATCAACCCACGATTAGGAAGCAGGTATGGGAGGAGTCAGTGCTAAAGCTGCGTTCACTCATGGAAATGCATTCACCTACACTAGGGGAGCATTAATCACACATACACGTGACATCACTGATCAAGTCACCACTGAAAGCTGCAAACAGTCTGAGTCTAATGGTTGGCTAGTTTTCAGAATATGGCATTCGCCCTTGCAACAGTGTTTTAAGATGCACTACTATTTCATATTCCTATGCTGGAAACACCGGAACAGCAATCCATCAAGGAACGCGTCACTTTATCAGTTATGCACATTGATATGGTACTTATATGTTTTAATATGAAGTTTAAAGGTAGACATACCAGTATAATACGTTTCACTATGTCATCAAAGTTTTTTTCTCTAAACACTGTGGTGTCAAAATACCATTAGACAAAACAAACACTTATTTTGCATTAAACTGAATATTACTAAGGTATACTCACAAGTGAGAGTGCGGTAACGCACATAATCCTCTTAGAAGACTTCAGGTATTAGGTATTATGCTGATCCATTGTGAAGAGTTGTTCTGTGTCCTACATACATAACACTGGCCACTGCAACAGTTTGTTTGTGCCACAATAGCTGACAGTGGAAACCTGTGTTTGGATATGCTTGCACTTATGATTTTGCAAGATGTTATTCTCTGGTAAGTCTGAACCTTTTTGTTCTCTTTGGATAAAGCAATTAGATTGGCTCCTTGCTTTAAATTTTGCATCACAACTCTAGTCTTTCATGTTGTGCAGAAACCAGCATTATGCAAAGAAAGTAACTGTAACACTTTATAAATGGATCTATGAATACAGTGGGGAAAATAATAATTTGATGATCTGCTGAATTTGTTTGTTTTCTCGTTTTCAAAGAAATAAACAGTCTCTGATATTTATGGTTGTTTTTTTTTCAATGGAGAGACACACAATATCAACAAAAACTCCAGAAAAAAATGACATAGAACAAATTAGCCACTCTTTAGTTGCCTTGTATGTTTTGGATCATTGTCATGCTGGAAGACCCATCCACAACCTCTCTTCAGTGCTCTAGCTGAGGCAAGGACATTCTTGTCCAAGATTTTGTGGTACGCAGCCCCGTCCTTTTGTCCCTCAATGAGAGGATCTCTCCTGTACCCAAAACATAATGTTTCCACCACCGTGTTTCCACCAAGGTGAGTCGAGTTGAGGCCAAAGAGCTTGATGTTTATTTCATCTGACCACAGCAATTTATCCCAAGCCTTCTTTAAATTGTTTAGATCTTTACTGGCAAACTTCACATGAGCCTATACATGTGGCTTCCTTATTAGAGTTACTTTGAAGCTCCTCACAGAGGGTGATTGAGGGTCATTTTCTGTGTCTTACATTTCCTAATAGTCACATCAAGTGTTGTCACCTTCCCACCAAGCTTTTTGCTGATGGTCTTGTAGCCCGTCCCTGCCTTGTGCAGGTCTGTAATCTTGCTCCTGACATTCTTTGACAGCACTTTACTCTTTAGCCTGTGGGAATGCAGAGGTTGGAATGGAAGAAACTGATTATGTGGACGATTGTGCTTCATGCACATAACTATTTAAGAACAGAAGTATCAAATCTTTATTTCGCTCAGTGACATGCAAATGACTTTATAACCTTTATATAATGTGTTTTGTTTGATATTCTGTCTCTCTTTGTTAAACTAAAACTACCATAAAAAAACAGATTTAATTTTGTTGTAAGTGAGCAAACAAATAATTGTTTTCCCCATGATAATACTGTGACACATAATAATGGATACATTTTAGTTATGAATAGTCCAAATGCCTTGAAATACATGTATACTATTAATATCTTTTCCAAATGCAATTTTATCCCTGTTTTTCCTTTACTGTACTATAGACTGGGTATTCCATGGATTTGAAGATGTGAAATGAGTCACATCACTGGAGTTTTGAATTCTGCCACCCCATGGTCTTCTGGGGAGAGAACTGGACTCCACCAAATTTTATTTATGCACCTTATTTCAACCTAGCCAAAAGCAACACCTGCTGCTGGAGAAAAATGTATTGTACCAGAAGGAAGCGACTGCAGCTGAGCCGAGTTCTTTTTCTCCTCTCTGGGGTTTTCCTCTGTACCCTCTACCAGCTGACCATCAGCACTAGACTGTACGAGCCTTTGGCAATGCCTCAAATTGCACAGGATAGTGGGGAAGGTTCAGCAGAGGGGGTTGAGGAGATTGCAGATCTGGGAAAGGCTCTAACTACAGCATATGATTTAGAGCAAACTGAGCAAAGAAACACAACGTATGATGTCCATAATGCAACTACAACTTCAGTATCCACAACATCTACCACTACTGAATCGCCATTATTGCCAACAACAAATCGGACTCTTGTGCATTGCATCTATGTGGCACCTGAACTTCCGGAAACACCCACGCCAGCTCCTCCTACAACTACCGTCCCACCAGCCTTTCCGGGTGAAGCGCCACATATGAAGGGTGATTACCCAGAGGACATTTTTTCAATCGAAGATCGCAGACGTGGCTGGGTGACCCTTCACATTATTGGGATGATGTACATGTTTGTGTCACTTGCAATTGTGTGTGATGAGTTTTTTGTTCCTGCTCTCGGGGTAATCACAAACAAGTTGGCAATCTCTGATGATGTGGCTGGAGCCACCTTCATGGCCGCCGGAGGTTCTGCCCCTGAGCTTTTTACCTCTTTGATAGGAGTCTTCATTGCCCACAGCAACGTGGGTATTGGCACAATTGTGGGCTCAGCAGTTTTCAATATTTTGTTTGTGATTGGAATGTGTGCTTTGTTTTCTCGGGAGATTCTCCATCTGACCTGGTGGCCTCTATTCAGAGATGTGTCATTCTACATACTTGGCCTCATCTTTCTAATTATCTTCTTCCTGGATAATGTCATAATGTGGTGGGAGAGCATGATGCTGGTGGCTTGTTACACTGTCTATGTCATTTTCATGAAGTTTAATGTGCAAATAGAGCGTGCATTCAAGACCCAACTCCACAAACACAAGAGCATTGTCAAAGTTATTGCTGTAGAGGAACCTGACAAGGTAAGATCTCCTATTAAAGAATTCATCAAAGCTCTTATCCTCAGTCAGACAACTAATAAGTCTGTTGTCTGATATCTATATTGAAAAGTTTTCTCCATTTTCACCCAAACCCATAAACTACTGGTAACAGAAAACAACCTAACGAAACTTTTGAAGAGCTAGGCATACTAGCTAGGTATTACTGCATTCCTGCTGGAGAGACATAAATCAGCAGATTTTAAGATATTTAACTAGTAGAGGTTTTTGTAGGGATTATTATTAGCAACTAGAAAGCAGTTTCGTCACATGATATATACGTAGCTTTTTATAAAAACAAAAACACCCCAAAGCTAATCAGCTGCAGCAAATGAATGCTTTCCAGAGTTATAGCTCCTTTAGCATCCATGTATAGCGTGTCCAAACCTAAACAGTGTGACTGAGGCTTAACTTACACCAAGTAAAGGGTTTAAGGGTTTGTTCATACTCAGGGTTTTTGAGGGTGGGACTCCCAAAAAGAGAACATTTTATTCCTTGTTGAAAATGCTATTTCATATCATTTAGAATCATTAATAATTATTTTATGGGGATAATGGATACAATAAAAATACTGTCATCCTCTGCATTTAAAAAAAAAAAAAATCTGACATCATCAAGTCAGGCAGCGTGTGCAATGAGTGAACTAGTAATGCATTAAATTATAGCACTAATATAAAATCTACCAGAATGAACTTTGTTTTATCTCTGCCGCTGAATGATCATCACTGAACAAAACATTGTTGCACACAGACTAATGGAAACGGTGAGGATAATGCCCCTCCTGCTCCAGAGGACAAGAATCGTTTAAAGGTAAAAATCAATTCACCAACCAATAAACTGCAAGAAGAAAGTCACAAAAAAATTCTTTATACCCTTCAGACTCACAGTCTTATTTTGTAAATAATTAAGACAAGTGCTAGCTCTCTGCACTAGTTAAGAAAAAAAAACAGCCACTATATCCACTATTGCATGTTTAACAGTGATGGGCTATTATCTGTACAGTGACTAGTTATCATGACCTCAGCCGTCTCTTTCCCCAGTTGAAGCCATCCCTTCAGCGAGGGGGGAGTTCTGCTTCTTTACACAACAGCACAATGAGAAACACCATCTTCCAACTCATGATTCATACATTAGACCCTATAGGTAATGGTGAGTACTATTTGATAGTTGTGAATACTGTTTGATGACTGATAACTGTGTACCAAGTGCTTTTATAATAGCTGTCTGAGTACTATGTCCTTCTCATTCTAAAATGGATTAGCAAAGTGTCCCACATGAAGGCAGCACTAAGTCCAGATTGATACTAAGCAGATAAATACCTACCTCAGTCTGTAGAGGGATCCATTTAGAGGCCTGTAGGAGAACAGGAAGAATATCACCAGGGTATAGCTGCAATACACTCTAGAAAAAGTCAGTTAGTGCATGATGACCAGTGTTGGGTAAGTCACTTTAAATTAGTAACTTAGTTACATTACTAGTTACCAGAGGTGTGGACTCGAGTCACATGACTTGGACTCGAGTCAGACTCGAGTCATTAATTTTATGACTTTAGACTTGACTTGAAAAAATGTTCTAAGACTTGTGACTTGACTTGGACTTTTACACCAATGACTTGGGACTTGAATTGGACTTGAACCGGTTTACTTGAAAAGACTTGATATTTTACCCCAAATATAAAATTTAACATGCATATTATATAGAGATTGAAAATGTGACGTCATTCACGGGTAGAACCGCAAAGGATTCTGGGAACTCGTGGCAAGCGGTACTAGCGCACGCAGGCTTTCAATTAAAATCAGTTATACAGCGATAAAAAGAAACACAAAAATGTCAAGAAGCCGTTGTATTATTAACTGCAATAGCCGGTCGCATGACAGCCACGGGAAGCCGACGGGTAAAGAGATCGGTTGTTATCGGATTACGTCGTTGAAGAGAAATTGTTCGAGCCATGTTTCCGAAGTAACAAAGACGCGACTGGATTGCAGCCATTCAAAGACCAAATATAACGTCCCAGAACACTCCAGCTCACAGGTTAGTCTGCTCCAAGCATTTACACGAAGGTCAGTGTTTTTTAGTAGTTAATACGTCATTTTTCATAACATAATTAGTGATATAGGTTACAAGCAAGTCTGGCGCTGAACAGAAATTGTCGCGCTATGCTTCTTTGTTTATTGTGCATAAATAGTAAATTATCCTGACACAATATTGTGTTTCGCTTCTGTTATTATGGTACACTGATAAAAACATATACTTTTATTCACAGGATAAAACAGGTTTTTTGTATCACCAATTGTCCAGTACGATTACAGCATACAGTATTATTGTCACTGCTACATTTCTGTGATGCTACCAGAAATTATTTCCACTGCTAATTAATTACCGTTGAGCTCAAAGGTCCTATTAATAAACGGTTAAGGAATGTGTATTTATGACGACAATTTGTGAGACTGGTAAACTTATGATACGTACGATGGTCTTTCGTTCTACACGGTGCATTTCAAGGTCCTGTACCCATCCGTCGGTAAACTGTACCTGGGCTTGTTGCAGTGACCTGAAGTTACTAAACTTCATGAGTGTGTGCACTCACTCCAAGAACCGTATAATTATAAATATGCATATAAATATGCTAAGATGAGATAGCTGACTTCATCTAACTAGCAAATGTTGTCCAGGCTACGTTGGTGATACAGTTTTTTTTTAATGTGTATGATATTTTTGTCATGCGATTTTAAAGCTGGTCCTACAACCGCATCCAAGAATAACATGCAGCTTATCTCAGAACTGTCGGTGAAAATTGAAGGAAAAAATGTCCATCCCGGTTTTCCCTCCAAGGCACGAGCGATAAGCAGAGTTCTGTCCTTTCCTTCTAAGATTCCTAATTATTTAAAGTAACACTCAGGTATGCCGTTCAGCTGGGTTAGTTACGACGTCGGGAGCAGCTTGGGAGAACAAGAAAACAGAGACTGCTTTAGGTTGCCTTCCCAATCGACTCAAAGGTTTATTTAGTACATAACAGCTTATATAGAGGAAAAAAAGGTTCGTGTGTCAGCAAGTTCTCAGTTCAAACCGGTACAGACCAAATAAGGAAACGTCTTCCTGCCTTGTGAGCAAAGAAGTATCCTGTGTGTAGTTTATCAGTTCAGCTACAATTTATGATCATCCCAGCAAAATACACTCCTAGACATAGAATACAGAGTTCTTTCATTAGTGAATTCTGAAACAAACCACCTGGCCTTTAACGAGCCTTTTTCTAAGAGATAAAGAAAAAGGGAGGATGGGAGTAAGGAAGTGGTCTCGTCTCTGTGGTATTTTCGACCTTGGGGTACCAGCCTGTGAGTCTTACACATTAATTCTTGGGTCAGAGAGAAAGAGAAAAACAACTATTAAATGGGCCTTATTGAGTAACTCTTTTCTGTATAATATCACAATAAAACAATATCCTGTAAATGCTACCATGGTATCAAAATATCACAACAAAAATTATTCTTGGAGCTAGGTTTAATTGAGCTGCATTTTAAAGAGGTGCAATTTCACAATTTGTGTATATTTTCTAAGTTCACTATTTTGTCATGTGTTGAGAAAAACACAGATTTACATGGTCTAATATTTACATTTAGCATAACTGCAACATTATTTTTTCATTTTTTTTTTTTAAAGACTCGAAAGGACTTGAAATTCAAAGTTTCAGACTTGTGACTTGACTCGGACTTTTACACCAGTGACTTGAGACTCGACTCTGACTTGCCTGACATTACTTGAGACTTGACTTGAGACTTGAGGATAAAGACTTGAGACTTACTTGAGACTTGCAAAACAATGACTTGGTCCCACCTCTGCTAGTTACTTCTATCAAAAGTAACTCAGTTACTTCAAGTTAATCGTTACTTTCAAAGTAACTAGTTACTAGGGAAAGTAACTTTGGTTTTACTCAGAATTCTCTTGTTAATGTGTTGCTTCCATAACTGGATACCCAGCAAGATTGCCAGTCTTCTAGCTTGCTTACTTGCCACAAGTGCACCGTGCCACCTACCAATAGAAAGGAAAAAATGATGTGCATATTTCCACGAGAGAAATCCCACACCTGGAGAAATCCCACACCGTTGACCGCCGCCACGATTCTAGCCTACGTCACAGCGTCATGTGCGCTTTTTACATCCAACACAAAAACTGCAGTCGTGGTGCTTTCGATTGTACGCAGAACTCAGAAATTCGGCCTTCCGAATAGGAAGATGTAGGTAACACCAGACTGCAGATGAGCTGCATACAGGGCTGGACTGGTTCATCAAGAGTTGGGAGTTCGCCTTGTAATCGGAAGGTTGCCGGTTCGAGCCCCAGCTTGGTCAGTCTCGGTCGTTGTGTCCTTGGGCAAGACACTTCACCCGTTGCCTACTGGTGGTGGTCAGAGGGCCCGGTGGTGCCAGTGTCCGGCAGCCTCACCTCTGTCAGTGCGCCCCAGGGTGGCTGTGGCTACAACGTAGCTTGACATCACCAGTGTGTGAATGTGTGTGTGAATGGGTGGATGAATGGGTGGATGACTGGTTGTGTAAAGCGCTTTGGGGTCCTTAGGGACTAGTAAAGCGCTATACAAATACAGGCCATTTACCATTTAAACTCCATCTAAACTTGGTTTATTTCTGACCCAGATGGACTGCAGGTTATAACTT
This sequence comes from Copadichromis virginalis, assembly GCF_057382275.1. NCBI lineage: Eukaryota > Metazoa > Chordata > Actinopteri > Cichliformes > Cichlidae > Copadichromis > Copadichromis virginalis. The sequence goes on from NC_140624.1 coordinate 14,107,004, forward strand.
CTTACCTGAAGTTCAGTTCACCTGACACTCGGACCGGCGGCCGCCTCGGTTCTCTGCTCCTCCTTTCCCTCATCCACCTGCTGGCTTCCACCACTTGCTAATGTTACTGAATCTGTGGAAGCTGCGATAGCCACCACACGAAGTAACGAATAACGACCCTATCTAAATCCCAGTAACGATTAATGCGTTCCTGATTTTGGCATAATAACTAGTTACCGTGCTCGTTACCACAATAATACCGTAGTTACTGTAACGTGTTACTTAATAACGTTAGTCCCTACACTGATGATGACGGGGTTTTCTTTCCCTTAAATTAGTTAAAATGCAATGATTTAGAAGATGTAAGCTGGGTTGACAGTGTGATGATGGGCTGACCTATCCAGATTTGACATTTGAGAAAATGGTTACAAAGATTATCTATGTTATACGTTTGAGCTGAAAATTCCCTTTAGCCATGAATGCCTTGTAATCTGAAAGCGGAAAGGTACTATAGATGTGCAAGGGTCTGTACGAGCTAGCAACTAGCTATGAAATGAAGATATATTTAGAATAAAAATAGTCCAGAACACAACACCTTCTTCCTGTTTTTACTGTTGTTATTCCCACCCCAGACACATCTGGCCAATAAGCAGGCTGAATATTCTCACGCTCGATCTGATATTGCTTAGTGGTCTTCAACTAGGAGTCTTCAACTCCTAGTGTGAATGTGATCCGACAGTGATTCAAGCCATGGCTTGAATCACTGTCGGATCATATTCACACTATAAACAAACTTCAAGGAGTTCATTTGCACCAAGACCACCTCCTCTAAAGGCTCTTGGTGTGGTTACTGTGTTCACATCTGCACAAACATACTGCATGAAGGGGGGAAATGAACCAGAGTTTGATTTAAATGGGCTAAACACAGCAGGCATGAAAACACCCTGAGATCCATCCAAGAAACATCAGTGACAGAAGTAATTCTGTCAAGCAATAATTTTTAGTCAATCAAACCTTTTCTCATGTCTGGGGAGCACTATCAATAGAAATACTCTACTCTGTTATTATGTACCTTGGGATGAGTGTATTTAGTCCAAAATATGAGAAGTTGAAAAACTGACTGCTGACGCTGTCTTTCTGTGGTTTTTGCTGTACTACTGGTAATATTAATAATTATTTTAGCCTCATTGTGAGGAATGGCTGTGTGGTGGACGCAGATGAACAGTCCAGTCTTTGTTTATCCCCCCTTTTCATCATAGCAATTTATTAGTGTGCCGTATTTGCAATCAAACTAAGGCAAGAAGTTTAGTATAAAGCAAAAGAAAAACAAGTAACCTCAACTTAAACACTGATTATCCAAAAAGTAAAATAAACTATTAAGATAGCAATTCTGTAGTACATCCATTGTGGCCTACTCACCATTATGACCTAACATGCAATGCTTCTGGAAAGTAGCTGACCATATAGTCAGTAGCTCCTCCCACTCCAGGAAATGACAATTAAATATCAGTTAAATACTAAATTAACTTATAGTAGTTCTCAATCTAAAGTGCAGTCTGATGAAAAGATGAGCAATAAGTTAATCAAATACAAATCTTAACCACCAACATTTTCAATCAGGCTCTCTTTAGGGTTTCATGACTACCGTAATATAGCAGCAATATACACATAATGAATCTAAATTAAAAGCACTTTGTACTGTGTTTAGGGCCCTCCGTGTGACGTCTGTGATTCTAATTTTATTTTGCCACTTTGTGTGTTTGTAGGGAAATTTAAGGAGAAAGCTGAAACTCTGAACAGCGTGGCAAGAAAGAAATCAGACGCCAAAGACAAAAGTGAAGGTAACATTGAAGGATGTGAGCGTCATTCACTGACTAGAGACTGACACCTGCTTAGTATCATTATCAATAGCTGGTCTGCAAAGCATTAAAATGACATGCGCAAAATGACTTAAAAAAAAAAATAAAATAGGTTTTTTGTTCAACATCAGTAGATGTCGCTATATGCCAACTATCATAATAAAACAACTGTTTCCCCATTGTAGTAATATTTTAGCTTATACCTTGGAAACAGTTAGTACACACTAGTTAAAAAAAATATATATATATACTGTATGACGGTGGCGTGACTTTTACACAAAGGCAAGCAGAGATTCCCCAGCCTCCAGAATACACAAACAAACATATTATTCCACTTTTTAACAGTTTAACTAGTTAAACTGGAACAGATTAAAACATACCATTTTTGCTGTCTGTCTGCACTTTACATGGATGTCTTCAGCTTTTGGCACTCTTTCCTGACTGAAGAATTTTAAAATATTATTACTTTTATAACTGAATATCTACTATATTACCAAATATTACTTGCTAACAAACTGAGAATGACAGGAGGTGGAGGAATTTGCCAAATAACATTTTAGCAAAAAAGTAATAAAACAACATGGTCAGAGCAGCCCTCTCCACCGTCATCACAGCTTTCCTTGTGAATGTAAGGAAGTATTAACAATGTTTTTAACATTTCTCTGCATCACACGTTGGCCAAGGTGGTTAGCAAGACGAAACTCATCTGTTAGGATGCTAAATCACTGAAGCTTGTTTACTTGTTAATGCTAGCTTTATGTTTTTTTTTTTATTTGACATATTTGACATGTCAAATTGCATGTACAAACCAAGTGCATATAACTATGCAGAGAACTCAAGGAATGTATAGGTATATAGCTAAGAAGACAGTGAGTGAATTCAGCTAATGCATTGACTGCAGTTCTTCCTGTAATCAGTCCTGAAGTCTTAAATGAAATTAAAATCTTCCAGATAACTGCATAAGGGCCCGCAGTTATTAAGCAAACTCTTTGGGATTCCTTTCACAGATGGTGGGGAAAAAACTGAGCAGAGCAAAGAGTCAGAACCAACCCCAGCTGCAGAAGAAGAAAAGAAGGAGCAGCCAGAGGACAAGAAGGTACTCTCCAACCATGTCCTGGTGGCTTTCAAAAAGCCCAGAAGTCAGTCTTTGATTCCTGTCTATGTAAGAGTCAATGCACAGATCAATGATACAACTTGTGGGCACCTGCTTCCTTAGGATGGTTTGACTTTTGTTTCTTTTTATCATATGTTTTAATTGCGGTATCTTTCCTACTTCAGGAAGATGTACCAGCAAAAGATGATGGGTCAGGAGAGTCAGACGACTCTGAGAGCGACGAAGAGGACAGCGATGATGAAAGTGACGAGTCCAGTGAAGATGAGGATGATGATGAGGATGAAGACGAAGAAGAAGATGAAAAAGACGATGAACCTCTGTCTTTAGAATGGCCCGATACACGTCGAAAGCAAGCAACCTACCTCTTCCTGTTGCCCATAGTTTTCCCTCTGTGGCTTACCGTCCCAGATGTTCGCAACCCGGTGAGAGATACCATAATATTTCTGATATCAGCTGTGGTAATTTAAATCATGCTGCATTTTGCTTTTCCATAACTCACTTTGTCCTATAGAAATCCAGAAAATTCTTTGTTGTCACCTTCCTGGGCTCTATTCTATGGATTGCTATCTTCTCGTACCTCATGGTGTGGTGGGCCCATCAGGTCAGTTACTTTAGATACAAATACTCTGCTTTGTTTCCTGTTGATGTGCATTGACACACAGTATCACTTAACTCATTCACTGCCAGCCATTTTCAAATCAGGTAACTCCCCACTGCCAGGGTTTTTGAGCATTTTTACTCATTTTTGAAGAGCCACAGAAAACTGTGTGTTATGATCATATAAACGCTGAACCTACCAAAATGAAGAACAGACTCTCTTCTTTCATCCAAAAAATAAAGCTTGTTTCTACCATTTTCCATTCTTTAGTAATCAGCTGTAGAAGAGAGGTGGGTTCCACCAAAACGAGCTTTTTGTGAAAAATACATTTCAAGCAGAACACTAATATTTCTTGCTTTGTGACACCTCTAACATATAAAATAGTTTTTCACTTCTATAAAACAGAAATAACACTGAGAAAGGTTATGTTTTATCAAAACAATTTATTTACAAATATATGAAAAAATAAAATTCACTGACAAGCTGCCCGAGGTTGTATTCTAGCCCCTCCCATTGAAAAACGTAATTGACGTCTATAGACGTCAATGGCAGTGAATGAGTTAAAAGATCTGTGTAAACTAAAAGCTGAGCACCTAAAAATCTTGTTCATCTTCCTAGGTGGGTGAGACTATTGGCATCTCAGAGGAAATTATGGGCCTGACTATGCTGGCTGCGGGGACCTCCATCCCTGACCTCATTACCAGTGTGATTGTGGCTCGTAAAGGCCTGGGAGACATGGCTGTGTCTAGCTCTGTGGGCAGTAACATCTTTGACATCACTGTGGGGTGAGCCTCTATAGCTGGATCGTCATCAATTTCGTTTTTAAAGCTGCTTAACACAAACTTTAATAATTCCTTTCTCTCCCTTTTCTTTATGTTTTTTCACTATCATTTTATTTAAAAGTCTCCCAGTCCCTTGGCTCCTGTACTCAGCCATCCATAGTTTTGGTCCAGTGGCTGTCAGCAGCAATGGGCTCTTTTGTGCCATTGTGCTGCTCTTCCTCATGCTCCTCTTTGTCATCATCTCCATTGCTTCCTGTAACTGGAAGATGAATAAGGTGCTGGGTTTCACCATGTTCCTCCTCTACTTTATCTTCTTGGTGCTCAGTGTTATGTTGGAAGATCGTATCATCATCTGCCCAGTTTCCATCTAATTCTTTCTGCTGAACTGTTAACCTTTTTGGGAAAGGATCTCACGAGCATAGACCTGGATATCTATAGGAAACATTCAGAAAGCTACGTGCTCTGCATTGTTACCAGTGAAGTGTCTGGTATGTCAGCAGCAATAAAGCGTTTTCTAGAACCCGATACTCACTTATAGAAATGATGGCAGCTTTTAAATTGATTTTCATAGTACACGGGGAGATGCATGACTACTGTCTAATACAGTGTAGATTTTGCGGTGTAAGACCTAACTGAGATGTTAATGGGTTTTTTATGCACTGTCTATGAAATGCAAGTAAAAGTGTTAGTTTGTGGACACATTTTGAAAAATGTAGGCTACTAAATGTGTATTTTGTATCATCGTAAGTAAATGATTTTGTAAGAATCATGATAGGGACCCTGAGCTTGCTTGAACTTTTTTTTCAAAAATCATGAAAAATCATTGAAAAAATAAAAAATAAATCAAACACAACATCCATAGAATAAATGTCTTTATTCATAAATGAAGTCAAACTATACATCCACCTAAGGAAGAAATTTCATTTCTTTTCTTTATGTAAAAATCATACAAATCAGTATCTGTGTTACAAATGATAAATAATACATTGAAAACATTGTTAAAATTGACACTTAGTGTAAACAACACATAGACATAAAATTATGTTTTGGTCATTCACTGTTTTGTTTTTTACCCAGACTTTTTTTTTTTTTTACAAGTTGGCTAAAATACTGGTCTACATGCTGTGAGATTGGTGTTTTATTTCAAGCACACAGACTTATATAATCCAGCATTGTATCATCAGTTACTGCAAAGTCCAGCAATGAGCTGTGGAGCTGCATCACTCCAGGTTTTTTGTCAGTTGATCGTGAAAGAGTGAACTGTCACACTTGTGTTTTAAAGTGATTTCTGAATGAGGGCAGGTCGGAGCTGTTTTTCATGTCAAAGAAATGCCTTTGACATCTTTATATCTTTAAATATTCTCAGTGCAAATAAGCCTGCACTACCGTCTGTTCCAAGACCGGTTAGTATAAGTGTGTAAAACATCCATCTAAACAGTGCACTGTTGTCCAAATATCTAAAACATCGACACCATACATTGAAGACAAAAAGAAAATATACAAAATTCTAGAGTCAAATGCTCTGTACATTATTATGAACCCATTAGTGTGACTCAAAGTCTTTATAAAAGAAAATGTTGACAGAAAACATTTATCTCCTTTTGATTGATTGTACTGTTTTTAAGGAAATCCATCCTTGCAAAATCACATTTAACACAAAATTTTAATCATTACTTTAAAAAAAGATATTGCCTAAAAAAAACCCAAACTGTAAATTAATGAATTATATAATATTCCCTTTTGGGATCTTTTGGTACATTGTACAAAAACAAATAAACATTGTGCATATAAATTAACTGGCTCCATTCTTGAATCAGAAACAATTTTGTGGTTTATAATTTTATGAGGTTACAACCTAGTTTAGTGTATTTCAGTATATGAGTTTAACCTGTCTGCTTTATGAGGTGTACATGAAGAGGAAGTGATTTGACTTTACAAACTTGAACCTGTGGAAATTTCAGACAGAACCATGACTAAGGTGTACGTGGCAGAGACACAGCCCCATGTAAATGAGAACAAATGGCAAGTGCTCATCTTATCAAAGTGCTTTGTAAAAACATGAACGTCTAAAAGTACACACAGTCAACAACAGTCTTAACAAGGTCACCAGGACCACTGAGGAATTTCGACGAGGTGAACTTACACTTAGTTGTACCTACTTATTCACAGCTTCAACAGTAACAGAGGCATAAAGTAGACCGTGTAATAACTGTGCAAACATTTATACAGAAAATATCTTCAAAGTATTTACAAATACAAGGCCTGTCACTTCATGCCTCTCAGCTCTGACAGTTTTCAAGAAACTCATGGCAGTTGGATTATGTTCAGTCCCATTGTGCTTACAAGAGCTTAATGCTTCAGTCAGATGAGCTGGTCCTGAGTCTGAAGAGCAGTTTGACAAACAAAGAAACAAACAAAACAACAACAACAGCAGCAGTGACTGTTGGAGGGAGGAAAAAAAGCTACAGAAGGGGGACAAAATGTTCACAAACCAGGCTCTCCAAATGTCCTTCTACACTCCATGACCCCTGCTCCAGGGGGCCGGTCACAGTTGTGTGTCAGTTTAACCAGGTTGGGGGTGAGGCGATCGTATGCCAGCTTGTACTCGCGATCGAAAGCACCTGCAGGCGAGATAATGGTAAGTTAAGAATCTGTCAGCACGCTTTCTTTATATAAAATCTTTTATATCCATTAACTACAAACAGCAGGCATTTGAGAATATCGGCAGAAGAATCTACAGTCTTCTAGCTAGCTGTTCTATTGTAGATGGTCAGAGAAATACTTTGGGTTATGTAAGGTGGTACTAAAACTGTGTTATGTGGATATATTCAAATACTTTAATCTTATACTTTGTACAGAGTACAAATGAGGCTAGTGTATTGCATCCAAGATGGCTGTTTACACAAAACTTTGTACAGGATATGTGAAAAAAAGAAGAAAAAAACCCGCCTGATGGAGTTACACAAAATGTCAGGGCATCATTAAAGCCATCAAGAGTCATTATTACATATTTGGGCAAAAGCAGTGGACTGACATTTCCAGTCCTGCTAAAATAACTAAAAACTAAAATATCCATGCTCTGAACTTACTGATATTAATGTTGTTCTTCCTCAAAGCCACCAGAGCAAGGAACAATAACTCTCTGTAGAGACTCCTTTTTTGGGAGAGAAAAGAAAAGAAAAGCAATGAGATTTTCCATTCATATGATTTTGCCGGTGTAATTTTACTCATCACACACCTCTTTATTTACTTACCTCTGTCTTTTAAAACCTAACTCAGGCCCCAACAGCTGAATGATCTGGCTCATGGGCTGATGCACATCACTCTTCTTAATGCTCCTCACGAAACCCTGCAGGAGCTCCACAGTGAAGAGTTGGCCTTCTTCACATAACCCGGAGCGAACCAGCGAGTTGGCACCTGCGAAGAGGGAGAGATTAAAATCACTGCGATCAAAGGTTCATTCATCTCATTTCTCTCATTAACAGATGAGAGAAATGAAGAAACGAAGTCTGAAGGTGTGGCTCACTGATAAGATGACTTGATTAATAGGTTTCCTGAGCTGAATTATGCATGATCTACTAGTTAATATGCATTGTTTCATTTGCATGTAAATATCTGACCTTACCGGGAAAATAATTTTCTGAAGGTAGCCTGATATCACCTTTTCTAATTTATTGCACTATAGTCTGTGAAAGTAAACATTGTATTAACTTACAGTGGGTGTTCCACAGGACGTAGCAGGGTTGAACTTTGTCTTGGTGCAACTTCAAATTGTCCCACATAATCCTCACGAGAACCTGCTTGCTGTCCTCCGATGACAGCATCTGAGGAGTCTGAAGGGGACAAAATACATAAAAAAGATGAATTCATTATTGCATTGTCCTCTGTAGGCACAAGTCGTGTTATGGTTTCATGCATTATATTTTGTTAGTTTTGATTTTTAATAACAACACTAGGAGTCACCAAAGTCCCAAATAATTTTCTGAGCTTTAGAAGTGCCAGTTGGTACAAACTGTTTCTGCTTGCCTTAGCGCTTGGCTAAGCTAATGAGCTACAATATTCACTTTTCTAGTTGCTGATGGCACACGGGATGACATCATTAAAGTATTCTGCGTGGGTGACAGGCTGTCATATTTACCTGGTCTTCGTGGCTACAGTGTTGGGAGCCCAGGATAAGAGCTGGCAGGTTACTCGGCAGGTCGAGCCTTCTGAAGTACCAAACAAGGTTCCAGAAGACAATGGGATGTTGGTCAACAACGCTTGGGGAGGAGATTGCCTGGTCGCCCTCATTCACTAACAGGCTCTCCAGCTCCTTCCACAGAACCAGAGGGCTCAAGTAGGGCACTGTTACAGGAGCAGAAGCAGAGGAGCAGGAGGAGGAGGAGGATGAGGCTGGGGCTTGGCCAGCACCCCCACTGCTCTCCCGCTTCTGTGCAGGAGCTGCAGACGCCTCAGCTGCACTGTCTGTTGTGGAGATTTTTTCCTCGGGATTGGGTGGCAGGGATGTATCCTCCTCTTTAACCGGATTGCTTTTCTTAGACGACCTGATGAGAGACAGAGAGTGGATCTGTTTAAATGGGCCATGGGGATAAAAGATGTTTTGTCTGTGTCTGTGTGCCTTAGTGCTCTTTTGTAAAAAGAAAAAAAAAATGTTCCAGACAATTAGCAAGATACTATAGAAAAGACAATCTAGCACAATGTTGTAACTGAAAATAGCCCAAATTGATGGCTTTAACTATTCAAAGTGTTTGAGCTCTCTTTGTAAGCATAGTGTGCTGTGTAAATTTTACCTGCTGTGCGGTCTCAGATCTTTGATTTCCACATTGAGAAAAGGCAAGAAGGCTGTGCCGCAGAAAGGACAAGTGCTGTTGAGGTTTGAGTCATTTGCCGTCCATCCTGCCATTATCTCCTCATCATACACCAGACAGTCACATGTCTTACAAAGTGAACAGCTAGACATCAACACCTATAAAAGAAAGCGTCAGGTTCAGAAAGAAACCATCACACTGCCTGAGCGAGCCTACAGACAAGAGTTGGACTGGGATTGTTATGTGCTGGTGCCTTACCTCTACGGTGTAATTGGGAGTGGGTTGGAAGCGGCCGGTGTCGGGGGAGGAATCTGGAGTGTGAGGAGTTTTGGAGGGAAGTGCCAAACCACCTGGATACAGTGGAGGATTATACAATCAGACACAGAACGCAAAGCCAAGACTGAACACAGCTGTCAAAGCTTGAAATATCTGGATGAAACTAAGAAAAAGTGTCCAGCTGAAACAAAGCAGCAATTACTTTATTAAAATCTGCAATGAGTGTTTGTATTTGTGCCGCAGGTTTAGTGAGTCTGTGTCTCTGCTTGTGTGCACGTGATTGTGCATGCACGTGTACATGTTGAAGTGTGTTTAGCATAGGGCCTGTGGCTGGGTGCAGAAAAACCTACACACTGCATCATCCCTCACGCCTGCTGGCCTACTTTCCAATAGAACAACACCCAACTCTTTCCATCACTGAGGCCTACTCTTACTCTAAATTTAGACTGCCAAGAAGTGTTTTCATGCAAACCTGCACAATGCTGCAGTTATAATGAGCTTGTAACAACAAAGCTTTAAGCCATGAGTTTTTTAGATTAGAGCTGCTTCTAGCAGGAAAGGGACCTGATTTAATTGACTTTGTTGATCATCCAGTGTAAGTATCAGTAACGTTGTAAAATAACAATGTAACACACGAAAATAAAAGCTTCACTACAACAATATTTATTAAAAGATGTGGAACGAACCAGAAAAGGAGTTGTGTCTGAACACTCTGTTTGGGGTGCCAGGGCTGCCCAGGTTAGTATGATGATGCCCAACGGGGCTTCTCCTGACTCGGGACACGCTACCATGCTGTGGGGATGTAAATCCATCTGGATCTAGACAGGAGTCATTATCAAGCAGCGAGAAGCAATCGGCCTCTCCTGAGGTCAGTGAGGACACACTCATGCGGTCACAGTTTGCGTCCTGCAGGGGGCAAAAAAGAACTGTAACTAGATTTCATCCTAGAGCCAGTAATCCCAAATATGCATGAATTATTTATATGTTAAAAAAATTCTAACCTGTGTTAGTGAAGTTTGAGAGGACAAACGAGAGTAGAGACGACTAGCTTTCTCAGCCACACCCTTTCCTGCTGATATAACGCTGCTCTTGAAGATGTCGAGAGTTGGGGTGAACAGTGTTTCCATGGAGAACGATGAAGTGGAAGGAGTGGGTGATGACGGTGAAACCAAAGAGGGAGGCCTCTCTCTGTCTTTGTTACAAATACCAAGAGGAAGAGATGGAGACTGCCTCAGCCTCTCCTTTGTTTTGGCAGGCAGTGGGAGGTGTGTAGTGGATTGAACTAGGGTTGAGGATTGCGGGGAGGAGTGGGGAGAAGAGGCTGAGCGGAACAAAGGGCTTGAGGGGTTCTGCAGGTCCATACTGGGCGTGCGGCTGCTCAAGGGGCTGTTGCCATTATTCATGTACGTTTCAATCTCCTCGGCCAGGTTGCGCCTAGAGTTGGATGCACTGCTGTTGTCATGGTCACATTCCTGTACGGTCGCTGTTGCCATCAGCGACAGGGGATCAAATCCCATCTCAATACCTGTCCTCCTCACTGTCCCGGCATTGCAGATAACGCCAGCCCTCTCCACTGGGTGTTTCTGTTTATCAGTCTCTGTGACCTCTTCCTCTACTTCATGCAGTCTGTCAGAAGCAAGGTGAAGCTGCTTTGATGTACTTAGAATGGGGACACTGAGCCTCAGAGTTCCCTGTCCACCAGACAAGTCCAGAGAATTTGGCCTCTCTGCCTTTGGCAAAGCTCCACTCAGAAGAGTGTCACTAGATGGACTGGAAGCCAGCCTAAGGCCACTGCCTGTGACAAAAACACATTTGAAAGCATTCAGCTGAACGGTACATAGTGGTTATACGCAGTAATAAAACGACTTCTTGAGAGTCTGCTTTATAAATAAAACATTGCTGTGTTAGCATCTTTTGATTTGGAGGCGCTGGGAGAAAGAATGGAACCTCCACATCAAACGCTGCAGTTTTGAACAACATTTAGATTGAGAATTAACACTAAAAGGCATTTTTGTGCGTTTTTGGCTAGTCCACTGAAATCTGTGGCATTATTGTGCTCTTGCATTATTCTAAAAAATCCTGTTAGATTTGAATGAATTGTTGCTGGTGTTCTACTGTTCACGCCAACATGAAGCTGCTGCAGGGACGAGGAGGAAGGGAAACTGGCAGCTCTGCGGTTCCTTAAGGGATATGTGTTTATCTTACAATACAGCTGTATTGCATTTTAAGCCAAAAGTAATAAGTTATTAAGGCTCTGATAAAATGCCACACCAATTACAGAGGACTACTGATTATGAAGACTGAAAAATTAGAAAAACAACACAAAGTCAGACACCGCATGTCATGATTTGCAACAAAATTCAAGGCAAAAGTCATCTGCTTACATAACACGTTTATCCATCAGCAGATTGTATTTTTTTTTAATGAGAAACACCTAAATTTAACAGCAAATGGACAAGAAAAAAAACCACTTTACACCCACAGCCAGATGTGATACCACCAGCTTTTAAAGGCAAAGCATCCATTTTGCAGTGAGCTGTGAGTCACTTTTTGCAGAAATAATCCCCCAGTGTCAAAGATACGACATAAAAGCAATCCATAACTCACTTGACTTGACTCCTTTGTCTTCCACCAGGGCTGTGCCATCACTCTCTCTGCTGCACAATCTCTCTTCCTCCTTAGACAAGGAATCATAGCCTTGGTCTGACTGTTCACCTGAAAAAGATAAGGAGAAATCACTCCGCTGACGCTTACTTTTTAAATGTCCTCTCACTGGTGTTTTGTTTCTTCCTCGAGTGAATTAGAATTTGTTCCTATTAGTCTCCATGGAAGCTTTATATGAGACAACTGATCAGAGAGTTTTTGCTTACAAGCGCTTTGTGACATTCCCTTCAGCATGAAGCACACAAAACACCCAGAATAGAAAAGCAGGGGCACCAGAAAAGGAACAGAATATTTTTATAAAAACTTCATTAAATTCACAAGGTCAAATAGCAGGAGACAGTACAAACCTTCTCCACTGTGCTTGGAGTATTTTCAAAGAATTTGTTCACTTTCAGTAGTTTGATGAGACAAGTTGTGCCAGATGATATTGTTAGCGCAAAAGCTTTGGTCTTTTCAGCTTTGGTACTTGTCTTAGCTGCGAAGATGTGAGCTTACAAAAGAAACATGCCTACCTAACGCTATCCAACATAATACAATTTTCCCCAACCCCACCCATACCTCCACCACCACATATTACAGAGCAGACTTTATGTAAGTGCTTGTTTCTTGGCTTTTACATTTGCATTTTCCCCAATCACTTAAAATGTAATTTGAATGCAATTTGCCTTTAATGCATAATTCAAAGATTTATTATATGTATTTATTTATGCTTTTGACTGGGCTGGTTTAAAAGCAGCAGAAAGTTTTAAAAGTTATATTTAAAAGCAAGAGTAAGAAAGCAGCTACACAACAAACTGCCACCACATCTCCATCTACGTTACGCCTTCTTTCTCTTATCCATGCCTGAATGGACCCTACCACCAGCCGAGGGCGGGCAAGCCGAACAAAAAGGATATAAAATGTAAATAAATAACAAAAGGTATCACCTGTTATTTGCTTACATGCTGAAAGGTACCTATAATACGGCACATGCAGCACACATATTGTATATCTATGTATTTAGCAGAGTGCCTTTGACTACACATCCCCTTTATTCCCTATTGCTTTCACACCATTAAGTAAATAATCAGGGATCAAACTATCCTTGATCCTTGCACCTCACCATCCATAGCATCTAACCACAGAGGAAAAAACAAGACACGACACAACCACTAAAGAGATTTTCGCTCTGATTACCTGGCATAATTCCATAATATCAAAATAAACAACAAAAACGTCTCTCTGATATAAATCAAGTACATCAGGTATGGGAAAAACCAACAGTGAAAACGGTGAACCTTTCATCACACCTTAATACTGGAGTCTTTCATATATTAGTTTGTGTAAAATGACTGAGAGAAAGTCAGTGCAGATGAATAATTAAGGTTTGAGATTCATGATGTTCTGCCACTTTTAAGGCAGTTAATTCAATCACATCCCATAAATCAGAGAGATATGAGGGAAAGTAAAAGGCTGCACGTAAAATAGATGGAATGAGAACGACATAGGGCAGTAGCTCTCTACCTGTACTAAATCCATCATCGCTGGAGTCCATTTTAGTGAAGTCGGTGTCGATGGAGGTGCGCTCAGCAGAGTCATTAGCGCTGTCCAAACTGCCATGGCTGACTGTGTCTAGATCGCTGCCGTCTAAAGGGAGATAAGAGCAGAGAGAAAGGGGATGAGAGAGGCTTCACAAAAGACAGACTACCAACAGGATTATGAAACCAGAGCTGCACTCACACTATATATGAGCGATGTATAAACCCTCACTGAACTGTGTTGCAATCATTATCATCTGCAGCAAACGCAGGAATGTTCTGAGTGCCACAGCATCAACCAGCGCTATAAGATTTATCTATTTTACCTCAAAGTGAAGAAAAGTGAACGAATCTTGCTCAAGACCGAAGATGCACTTAATATGATCGTGTTTTTATTTTGGGAATTTAAACGTTTAAAAACGTTAAGTTAAAATATGTGCAGCTGGGAAAAATGTCGTATCAAATGGTGTAAAGCATTACTTTTTCATTAAAGCCTATCACTCAATATGTCATTATGGTAATGAGGGTCTCTGCGGGTTGTTGTGGGAATTTGAGACTGAGATCAAAAGGAATCTGTATACTTTGACTGCCAGGGAGGAAAACCTCTTCACTTTGTGTAAAAGGTTTCAAAAAAAGCAAGGTAGGGAACCAGGATCAGACTATGTCGCATGAATTCATAAAGCAATTACAGTAACTAAGAAGAAAATACACCATTGATGAAGTCAGGAGTAATTTTCTGTAAATTTGATGCAGTCCAAAACATCTTAAAGCCTCACTGGGATCGAGTGTAAAGCAGTCACTACTAGTTCTACTTTTGACTACAGAACTGCCTTAATCGGAGTTCTAAGGAAACATTTTTCAGAGATGTTATTTGAGATGATAGTATCACACAGTTTCTGCAGATTTGTTGGCTACACATCCATGATAAGAATCTCCCATTCCACTAGATCCCAACAGTGCTCTGTTGGATGGAGATCTGGTGACTGTGGCTGCCATTTGAATACAGTGAACTCACTGTCATGCAATTTGAGATGATTTGTGACACAGCGTGTTATCCTGCTGGAAGCATCCATCACAAAATTGTTACACTGTGATCATAAAAGGATGAAGATGGTCAGCACCAATACTCAGGTGAGCTGTGGTGTTTAGATAACATTTAGATGTTACTAATGGGCTCAGTTTGCCAACATACCCTCCAGCCTGAACCGCTAATACAAGACAAGATTGATCCATGCTTTTTATTTACAAGAGGAAAAAGTAGTTTTCACTAGAGGCAAAAATATGATGTGTGTGATCTATGTAACCGCCCAGGAAAGCATTCACAGAGAATTACTGCTCTATACAAAATGTTTGGCCAGATGTTTGTGGAAGTGCTGTAGTTGAATGAAAAAAATATCTGTATGTTTTGTTTTGTTTTTTCACCAAAATATATGTAATTGGGTTGTTACAGACAGTCACATAATCAGGAATTTAATTTTTCCTTACCTGAAAGATGAGGATCTCTTTGGGAGTTCCGTTGTTTCCTTCCTGCTTGCTTGAACTGGAGCACACCGAGGAGCACGTTCCTCAGCTTTCCCCATAGAAAGTAACCTCCCCTGGTGGTCGATGGCCAGGTGCTCTCTAATACCGCCTGGAGAAGAAATACAACATATTTTAAGATTTAAGCTCCCATCTCAATCCAATATGCAAATTGCTTGCATTTTCTTAGTTGTATTGTTAACGACCGATAGCACGCACCTTGTTATAGTACCCATATGTGATAGCATTGGGTTGAACTCCAGCTTTCTTCATCTCAAACAGCACCCTCACAGCCAGGACTGGCTGGCTGTACTGTCCACACAGCTGCAGCAGCACACGGTAACAAACCTTGGAGAAAAAAACACGTTAACACTGAAAATGTGCAGCGTCGTCTTTTCTGAATCATATCGGCAGATCTGTATTGTTTTCTTATCCAGAGCAGTTTCCTACCTCATCTGGAGCCTGCAGCTTTTTGTCCTGCATTTTCCTCAGCACATCATAAGCCGTACGCAGCGCTCGCACCTTGGAGTGGCAGTTGCCAACAAATCCTGGCAAGCAGATAAACCACAGGCCGTAGCAGTGGCGAAGCAGACACTTGGACCACATCTGAGGCATAGATGAATATGTTTTGGCCATCCTTTGAGCTGATTTGATCTCCTAAGATGAAAAAGATCAGATGTAAATGTGATTCATTGTCTATTAACAACCAGATTTGCATTTTGGATTCACATTCATATCCTTACACATGATTATGGAGAATAGGCACAGGAGTAAATGTGACATTAATTTGAACATATTTAGGTTTATCTTTGTTCATGAAAGAAACCAAATTGACATGAAGATTCTTAAGGACCTGTTTAGAGCGTCTAAAGATGGCTGTGGGGCTGGCTGGACTGCTGTGGCGTGAGGCTATGCCTGCCGATGAAGGACTTGCTCCCTCCAAAGGCTCCAGAAGCTCAGCATTTAGCACAGGAAATGCAGAGTAGCTGCAGAAAGAAATGTATACTCCCTTATATACAGTTACATAAGCTAAAAATAGACATGGATTGCTCATAAATGCTAGCAAGCTGAGTTATTCCTACAACAGTTTGGTTCTTCCCTGAGGCACCAACATAAGAATCCAAAAGTAATGTGTTACAGCTCAAAATAACCACACAGCCCTGTGGCAGTGACAAAGTCTAACAACGGAAGCAGTTTATGAGTCTGTCCTTTGGGAGCAGCACCCAGTGTGCTGCTCAAGCATACAGGACAGAGTTTTAAAAAAAGAAACCCCCTGTCTTGCCTCTCTCATTTAGAGATTCATCTGCAGTGTGGTACCTATAGCACAGAGGATGCTCCTCTCCCTGCGATGGCGGAGGCAGCTCTGGAGGGTTGATGTAGACTGTGTGCTCGCTGCGGTGCGATTCATCCAGTTCGATCAGTCTGGCGTCCTCTGGTCGCTCACTGTCCATCTGGTTTGCAAGAGAAACACAAATTCAGCAGCTGTCTTCATCTTTCCTTTTAGCTGTTCTCTAAACACAAATCTACAAGTGCTAAAGCTTTCTGGAAGCATTCAGATCCGACCAGATATCAGGGTCAGTGAGGACACAAAGATGTCAGTAATGAACCGGCCTGCATCAGAAATATGGCTTTTGCTCCAATTCCAGTTAACTACAGGGCACTACCGAATGCTTGATCCCGTGAATTCTCCAAGACCGAATTAATCTAGGCTGCAGTGACCTGGACAAAATTGATGCCATGTTACTCTAGGGACATGAAACCATTTAACTGTATAGCTTTGGCAGCACTACTTGATACTTAACTGCCACATTTGCTTCAGCTCCAAATGGACTTATCTGCTGTCTGGAGAGAAGCTTTCAAAGCCTGCCTGCATGCCTGCATGCCTTTCTGAGAACAACAGCAGGAACAAAGAGAAGCCGAGCAAAAGCATACATGCTCCTTTTTTAAAGAAAATCAGCTCTGAATAGTTTCCTGGGACATTATAAAAAGCCTACTGAGCTGATGTGCACTCACTTGGCTTGTCTGAATCGATTACCAGCTTATCTCGGGCATGAGTTTCACAAAAACGTTAATATTATGGCAGCGGCTGAATAGTTCTCCGGTGTACTGGATTACAGGGTTTGTTCCACTCAGTTGAGTGGATGATTCAGTCACCGGACCCTCACTGACCTGTTTGCCCTCACTTCAATTCTGCTCTGTGTTTCTCTGTTTGTTGCCCTTCCTCTTACACCCGAGAGCTCTTTCTCAATCACGCATTTGTTGTCAACCTCAGCAGCAATGACGCTGTATGAATCAAGGCTTCCACTTCTCAATAATAACCACAATGACCATTAATACAGTTCAAACTCTTCAAGCAGGATGTAAATGTGACTTCCTGATTGCACAAGTGTACTAGCACACACACACACGTACACACACGAACAGAGGAGGCGGATGTTTTAGTGTTTTTGTGCGAGGGTGTGACAAAACAAGTTGTCAGTTTGTGTTCATAAAATCTGTCAAGTCTACGAAGAATTAGCACAAACTAATAATCAGCACATCCCACGGGATTTCAACAACAACAACAACAAAAAGGATAACGCAGATTTCTGACATCTAATGCATGTCATCACATTAAAGACATTTTCTTTCTAGCCCTCTGTTACACCACCTTGATTTATTCAAAATAAGTGCACATAAATATAATGTACATTATTAAATCCTTTGATTGGGATCAATGTGGGAAAATGTTAAAAATATTTTATTTAAACAGCAGCATAGGATTGAGTAACTTACCTTTCCTCCACTGGAAAATAACTGATAGGCAGGGACCGTAACGACAAGCAAAGGAGAAGAAAGAAATGACAAGAAGGCAGATAATCAGAACAGCAGAAGAAGCAAAAAGAAGACAGAAAACATCTTTAAAAAGAAGCAGACAATAAAGTTGATGGAAAAGCTTAGAGCTGATCTTACAAAGAGGCCCAAGAGATGTGCTGAAGTGTTAATTACTTTTTGTTTATTGCCTTTACTTCCTGTTAATTGCTTTTTCATTCTTTTTGAAAATTAAATAAAGTCCAAAAAAGGTCTTAATTCAGAGGACAGTGCGTGATTAATTGTTCCTCTAAATGTTTCTGCTTCTTTTTTAGAGAATTTCTGCCAGCAGTCAGAGGCCAGACTAAATATCGCTCAAAGAGCGTTTGTTCCTACGCAGCAGAATGATTTTGATGAATCATCTCTGACACTGAAAATCCATAATAAAGATTAGCTGTAAACCTCACCTTATCAACACACTCATCAAAGAAAGCCAGGCTGGCATCTTTATCACTGACAAAGGAGCACTCTTCTATGAAACGACTGAACATTTGAGTCTTGGTCATGAGGGAGTAAAACCTCTGATGGGAGCGGTCTCTGCTCTTCAAGAAGCCTGTAAAAAAGAAAACGAAATTATTTATTGAAAATCTTAAAAAGTGGGGAATTCATATCCGTCTCATGATTCTAAATCATTGCATTTACTTGTCAAGCCCTTGCAAAATATTTATGGGGTAAAGATGCAGCCGTAACCAACATTTCCGCAAAATAAATGCTGTGTTATGAAACAATTTGTTCTCCACTGCTCCTCTTACATAATAGCACACAGATGTGCAGGGACATTGTGCTATTAATCACAGTGGCCTCTCTGACTTGTCATCCAACCCTAATTTCCACCGAGGCTTAACATAAATCACAACAGTCATTACAGCTCTGATTTGAGGCCAGCTTAGCAACATTCAGACCTTAACCCCGCGACTTACTACAGCACTGAATCACAGAAGGAGGGGAGCCATGACCTGTCAGCATGGTTTGCCGTGACTTAGTATGGTGAATATTACTGGCTGAGAGTGACACATACCTTGGATGTCAAAGAGGGAGCTGGCATCAGTGGTTTTCTCGGACGGGGCTTGGGTGATGGGCAACAGATAGGAACGGTAGCCTCGCAGGATGGCAGCCATGAAGCGCAGGAAGGCCTCCTGGATCTCGAGCTCTAGTGTGTGCAGGCTTTTTCCACTTTCAAGCTCACAGTCGGTCACTGTGTGATCCATCTGCACATCTTCATGGTTTAAATGACCACCTGAGGGCACACAACAGCTGATGTTTTAACAATCCATACGCGCGTAAACCACCTGATAGCAAATAACCGGTTATTTAACCAGACACCAGTATTATTATTACCACAGACCACACACTTTTTCCACAAGGAAAGAAGTATTAAGTACAGCACTCAAGACTGGAGTAAAAGTGAGACTGTCAAAGTCAAATTATGTATAATACTCTGATTTTCACAGCAGACCTAGTTAAAAGAAATGCAGAGACCAACTTGCCAACAGGTATAAAGCTAGCAAAAACAGACCACTTGGCATGATGTCGCAAGCAAATTGTTCCTGTCTAGACCAGTATTCATGATGTCATGTTGTTCAAACACCACAGCGAAGATCTAGATTTTATAAGAGGCAGGACATAACAGTTCATTTTTGCATAATTTAAAAGATTTTTAAATTAAATAGAAATAGAATAATAAAAACAATAATCTGAATAAATCACTAATGAAAGAATACCATATATGGAATAAGAGGAAGGGTGAGGATCAGTTAAAAAACCATAAATGGCGAATGATACATGGTCAACATGCTCTTCTATAAAAGAACTAATCATTGCACTATTTTATTAACGGAACAGTGAGTGCGTCCTGTCAGTTTTCCTGTAAAGCTGCCCATAGAGGCTGACTCAACAGACTCATGTAGCCTAAGCAACCAAAATTATTCATGAAACCACTTAGAGGATGACACAGCATCAGACTGGACTCACCCTCAATGAGCTGCTGATAGAGCTTATCCAGACTATTGAGAAGATGCTTGCAGGCTCTCCTGGGCAAGATTTTCCACGTAAGAGCCTTCTTGTCATCTTTTCTGAAAGCACAACAGATGGTTGTTGTTACACGGGAGGACAGTTAGGAAACAAAGAAGATATGAGGGAGGGAGGATTCACTGATATCCTCACAGAATACCTTTTGAATTGATGTGGGAGACCAGTGGGATCCAAACATGTTTTTTTTTCTGTACAGTAAAAATACTTCACATTCCACCTCTTATCATTACATAAGAGTTGATTTGAAGGTGGCCATCTAGTAGCACAGACTGGCTGCAGTAAGAGGTCACTTACTGGGAGATGGTGTTGGTGTCCAGATCCACACAAGTGATGTCAGCCGGGGGGACGTAAAGATCAAAGTACCGGGAGTCCATGCCCACAATGAAAGGGCATGGTGCACTAAGAACATCTGCCAGAGCCAGCGGGCACAGAGGGATGTATGGACATGGCCAGTGGAAGGGAAAAATCATCTGAAAAGGATCATAAGTAAAATTACTATAAACAATATATACAAAAGATTTTTATGGTCCCATGAAAGACCTTCGTTTTACTGTCAGGAAAAAAAGAGGATTAAAAAAGACAATACTTACAGACACAAGGGCCTCGGTTACACTGGTGAGTACAGCGGGGCGCAGGGAATGAACCAGGATCTTGTGCTCTGTGACAGCCAACACGAGCAGAGTGGCAGCATTTTTGGGGCCCAGATTCAGGAGCAACGTGGAGAGGCTTCCCCCACTACCACACAAAAACACACGGCAATTTAAAAAACAACAACAACAACAACACAAGTTTTCAGATTAGGATTGCAAAAAATGCAAGATGTTGTAATTCTGAAATTTATTGTTATCTTTACCTGAGTGGGAGCGGAGAGGACACAGGTTGGCTCAGCATCAGGCTGTCATGTGGAGACAGCTGTGGAAGACACAAGCAAAATTTAGTGAGTTAGAGCAAATTTAACAAAGAACCCACCCGTACAAAGTTGAAGTGATTTCTCATAAACTCACCTGGACTAGGATGCGCGGTCTCTGAGTGGAGGGAAACGGCACATTTTGCATGAAGTGAGAGATGTGCCTGTGAGTAAAAAATCAATTCAGTTAGTAAAGTTGTAACACTTCTTACTTTTGTATGATTTATCAGGCTGTGAGCTAAAGTGTCTGATTTGAAAGGGATAAAATCTGTAAAAGTTGCTAACTTTTCAATAGGCAGGGAATGTGGCCCAGAGATGGAGTATCGGTAGAGGAAGGTGAGAAAGCTCCTGAAGGACTGGAAGAAGGGCCAGTGGGAGAGTAAGCAGATGCTCTTGTTGCTGTAAACATTTCTGGTCTCGTCAGGTCTGAGATCAGAGCTTGGCAGGCCGAGCTGTGAGCGCTGACGCTCAGACAGGTTCTCCTCTGGGTAAGGCTCATAGAACTGGATAGCTGCTCCGTACACCTGCACACAAAGGGCCCCCAAGATAATTGCGTGAAGAATGCACAATGCATCTAAAGGATGTGCACGCTTGTTATCCTAATGCAAACCCAACAGTAGCCACAAGTCCCTTGAGAAACACATTCATTGAGCATGTAGTGGCGGCTTCACAAGAGAATTTTCAACATAATAAATCCGCCCTTTGAAGTTCCTTCTCCCAAATAAATACACAAGTCATTCCTAGCCTAAAGTGCCATGAGACTAGCCTGCAGACTAGAGGTTGCAGGCAAGAAGCAGTAAACACTGAAGCATCCAGCATTTAAAACTTGCACATCAGCCCAAGTGGTGCATGAGCCATCCATTATTCAAAAGATGAGCTACACTCAGCCGCACAATACAAAAAAAATCTTTTATGCTGCAGTGCTTTCAGAGGCTAACAGGCTTTTGGTATTCCAAAAACAGCCTTTAGACCACTTTTGATTCCAGTCAGAGTTCAGAAGTTGATTAAGATTGTCTGGTATTCTTAGAAATACAGCTGCACTTCATAAACAGTCTAATCCATAAGGGATCCTAATTCTCAGTGAGAGACAGAGGTGGAGCTAAAGATAGAGATGCTAGCTGAAATGAAGCAATTAAGGGAGATATTTTGTATGTGTGGTATTGTAGGGGAATCATTAATTGGTGATGATCTCACCGAAATGGCCGTAAGCTGAATGGAGAAGTGTTTTTTTGGCCACTTCAGTAGGTGAGTACACAAAATAACAAGTAAAAGAAAAGAATACAAAAAAGCAACTACGTACAAAGGTGATTTTACCTTTTCTCCAGAGGCTCCCGTTAGTACAAATGTGGAAAAAACAGGCAGGGAGTGTTTGGTGTGTGCAGGCCAGCACTCGATCATTGCCCCCATGGGCAGGCAGAACATAGGCACTGACTCTGGCAGTGGAAAGGACTCATAGTCCTCTTCGGGGTACCTACACAAAAGACCTGGACACAAACACATGCAAGAAATGTTAAACATATTCTTTATATGAATACTGATAATGACTGACACAAATCCATGACTAAACTTCCTTTTTCTTTTCACTGCTACAAACTCTGCACAGTTTACCTGCTTTGTATGCGATTGTGTTTGCTTTAGCCAGAGACTTCTTGTAACAAAGGTAGACCGAGGATCCCCACTGAAATACGGAGAAAGATAAAGTTCATCACATAGCAGCAACAATCTGGGCTGTGTGGGCAGACAAACTAGGTTTAAGTGATTATTTTTCAGAGCTCTATCCCACCATGCTGCTGTTGAGGTTCTTGTCCACCTTGCAGAAGGTGTGAGGGGGCGTTTCCCCTTTGCCGGGGATGATAACGCAGACATCGGTGACAGCCAATGAGGTGTGTGGCTGGCTCTTTGGTGCACGGCGGTAGGTGATGTAGATGCGTTGGGAGGACGAGCTGCTGATGTTTGCAGGGCGGCCTGAGGGTGTGGTCTGAACGATGTGACATCCGGGTTTGAGTTTCTCTTTCCACTCATACAGAACCCTGAAATATCAGACGGTGTTGGTGACTTTTTATATTTTTGAAAACTGATCAAGACTTCAGACTGGAGCATGTGCATTAAAGCAGATTACAGTGACCCTAAGCGGAGGAGTTATTAGTGCTGCTGGGTGAGTAAAAGGTCAGTAAGTGAGGATTACTTCTTACCCGAGATCTGTCAGTGGAGGCTTATCTCTGCCTCGCTTAAAGCACAAGAATATCTGTGGGCCCCTTAGACTGGCTCCATTGAGCTCTGCAGAAAGGCCTGAGGGGGTAGTTTCAACACAGGTGAAGCCTGGGGGTACCTCTTCTCCCAGAGAGCGTATCACGACAGCGACATCCGTGATAGGGGCTTTGGGTTTCACAGATTTGGGACCAGCATCATCAAAGTGTAGATCCTCCTCTAGAGGCTTGGATGAGTCGGTGAGGCCAGCAACCACAAAGTAGTCTGCTACACGAGGCCCTTTATCCTCCATCATTTCCCATTCCCACACTGTTGGCTGCAAAATAAAAAAGTGGAAGTTGCATGGGGGGGTCAACAAAGTGCACTCTATACACTGGATAACCCTTAAATGTCCTTACTCTGTATTAGCTGTTGTACTAGATTTGAAAAAAGAGGCAAAATGCAGCATGTAAAATGTACACTTCTCCTGCAGTGCATTAAATTGCATACCATACCAAAGAAATAGCACATAATGAGAGCACATGGAAGCACTTAAAATACATTCCTTGCTGCAAAAACATCATATTTCACCGAGAAATATGGGAGGGCTTGCAACCAGTGACCTTGCTATATGCCATGGCTGGTTATGTAAAACAGAACACATGCCTCTGTAGAGAAAAAAGAAAAAAGGCGCATATGGAAACTAGAATTGAACTGTAACTGAGCACTCAGAAGTGAAGAGAGGATACGTTGTTGCTCGGCAAGCAGTTTTTTCTGGGCTTTTACAGCTGTAATATTCAGACAGCATTTATTTTGGGCTCAAAAACATCATGAAAATGAAAGGAATAGAGGGCGCGCCAGTGAATTAGCTTGTTATGGCTTTATCACAAAGCATGGAACCCTGGAAGCCCTCTAAGTGCTGGGCCAGCTTATTGTGGTTCAGTTGAAGAGCCTGGTTTATCTCTCTCAGCAGTTCGTCCACACACACTAGCAAACTGATAAACAGCTGCCTATTATTTTCCCCACTGGCGTATGTGGGAGGTAGAATAGTTGTCTCACTCCTTTGTGATGGATGTGTCACTGTTAGGAACCTTGGCACACAAGGAGCTATGGCCATATCTCATCTACTGAGGACTTTGGCTTCTACTGGCTTTAAATCTAATAGTCCCGTGTGTTGTTCCTCCCTGTGGCTGCGTGATGGTACAGACAGCTAAGCACTGCTTACAGGCTCAGAGTGCAAAACTAACTCCTAACACAAGAGCATGGAAAAAAGATCATTTGTAGAAGCAAGATACTGCAGCATGTTGAGTGATGACAGAGATTCAGTTGTTTACTGAACAAGATTTAGAATTTGGTATCTGACTGGCTTTCACTTTCAATCACAAGACCTTTTAAAATAATTTACCAGCAAAGATCAGTCCACTGTTTCATAAGCTTGTTTTTGAAATGATGACTCATCACCACCAGGTTCCTCCATCCTGACAGTCTTCCAGTCGACATTGTTTTTCCATCAGTAGTTGATGTTTTTTCGCAGTTATTTGTGCTGAGCCCTATGGTTACGCGTGATGACTCGGCGTGTAAAGAGCAAAAAGGTTTCTTGTTTTTTCAGATCTCCTTCAATACTCAATTTTATTTTATTGAAAAATATGTATGCATTCATTACACTGCCACTTATGCATTTTACAACGTAGCATTTGTTCCTCTACGGTTTACTCAGGTTCTCAAAAAAGTTTTTTATTCTGAAAAACACTGATGTATATTTATTTTATTGCTTAGCTGGTCTTGTTTTTATGTTGCTTCTGCGGTTCTACTTTTCAATGAACTATTCACATTATCTAACGGCTTTTAGAAACTTAAACTAGTGGACATTATTGTTGTGTTTTAATATTTGTAATTTTATTGTAGTTGTGAACCACTTTGTGGTCCTTAAAGGAGGTGTTATATGAATTAAAGGTTCCATATAAGTAAGTAAATCTTACTTACTTATCTGGCAGAATGTGATGGCTTCTTTTCTTATGTTAGATAATTTACATTGTTAAACATCTATATGATAGTTAATTTTGGTCTTATTTTCTAAATAGGTTCTAACTATTTTAGAAAATAAGTCCTTCCCCATTAACCAAATGAACAATCAAAGTCATGAAATATAATTACAGGTGAAATCTGTTTAAAACCAGGTGAAATGTTTGCAGACTTTGACCCAAAATAATGCTGCTGGAAAAGCTAGAAGCGATTCTTTTACCACTTTCTTTCCTGCCCCAGAATTTCTAAGCAGAAATTTGTGTGTCACATCTTTTATCATATCGCCAGCTGTTCATGTGGCACAAAATCCTTTGTAATCCAGTGCCGAATCCATTTTACCTAATGACCTAACAAGCCGAAGGCCACAATAATTCTGTTCAGCTGATTCACCTGTTCTTTGATCGCGCACAACACTTACACAACATACCTGCTGCCAGTAGGTATTACACAAATGCTGACAGCTAAAAGCTAGACAGATGTGTCATATAATACTCAAAAGGTTCTGGATTAAATATAGATGTAATCTCCTGCTCCAACCACCACGACATTACTGCGTCTATTCCTCCCCCTCGACAGGAAGTAGAGGCCTAAAATTATATCTAATCCTCTCCATAGCAACAACATTAAAACTGAGCAGAGAACAGAAGGTTGAACATTTCTAACTCCTGTGATGATACACAGTCTTTGGTTTCCTTTAATCAGAATGCTGTAGATTATTTGTCTTTGCCTGGACCGATGTGTCTGAGAAACATGTTTTACCAGATGGAGAATCGGCCGCAATAATATCTTTTATCTGTTTATGTGAATTGATGTTTTTTTTTCCATGTGATTGCTGACGAGGAAACAAACACTCTTAGTAAACATGACTGCCCACAGTGTTTCCCTTTTATCTGGAAATGCTTTCTATTTTTTATCAGTGTGATATCATATTTAATACCACAGAGATGACTATGGTAAAACAGATTGGTTACTGGCCTGTATCATCCACTTTCATGTATGTAATTGTTCATCCCATCAATCACTAAGTGCATGTTCTAGTGACAAACCCCCCCCCCCCCCAACACAGAAATCAAACTGACTCCATCACAAATATTTTGACTGAAATTTAATTTTGAAATGTTCTCGTATTATCTCACTTATTCTAGGCAGTCTCGAGTTTACTAAACACTGGAAGTGAGCAAGTCACAGTCGCCACAGAAACTGCAACCGCTTCATTCACTGCATTTCTTAATAACAGGACAAATAAGGACACGGCGGATTTCCTCTTACTGCAAGCAAACCAACTTCCCTATTCGCATCCACTATTATTTGCGTGAGTCTCCGTCAACCGTCCGTTTTGCAGTAATTTGTTAACCACTTGTGCCATAATGTTCCTGACATTTCCCTCTTAAGCATCCTCAAACCTAATATTTTCTTTTCATGGTATCTGAGAGCATCACACCTTCTGTGTATCTTCTTATGTTCTAAAACATGTTCTAAGATGAGTTTTTTAAACTTGCATCAGTCCTATAAAATTGTTGCATCATTTTAAACATTCCTTTTACATTTCGTTAGCTTCATAGCATAATTGCCTAAGTCATTTGACTAAGTCAATGACTTAGGCACTTATGCTATGAAGCTAACGATTTGTAGCATTTGTATGCAGCACACTCTGATTATAGCTCTCAACTAAAATGCACTGCCTCACATTTTAGAAGTCCCAACTGCCAAAGCTCTGCAGATGACAAAACCCCTAAATATCAAACATGATTTTGTTTGCACCAAAATATATTTTTAAGTGCTGGATAGGCATTAAAGCCAATTTCGGAAATTAGAATGAACTTATATTTCATCAGAAGCAACATGACCGATTATTTATCCCCAGTCTCTTTTGATATTTCTTGCCAATAACATGTTTTTTTTTCTGTTTTGTTTTGTTTTTTGTTGTTGTTTTTTCAGAAGGCAGACATTAAACTTTGAAAAATCGATCCTCCCTCTTTCTGACTTCTGCTTGTGTGTTGTTGTAATTATGGCCCAAAAGACAGAGGCAGTGGCTGCTGGACAGTCCGAGTAGGGCTGTGGAGGGATTAGAGGGCTGTGTTAACAGCAGGGGGGCAGGGAGGATGGGCAGTGTGAACAGGGAGGGAACCACCACAACATTTCACTAAGCATCTGTTCCCCATGAAGCCATGAAGACAACCCTCACCCTCATCAGCCATTTGCACTCCTTATGCTGGACAGGGGGGGAGCCCTGGCCGCTTGATGAGGAAACCACACACGCCCAAGATAAACAGAGCAGAAAGATGAAGGAGATAAGGTGGTGCTGAAAATAGGAGAACGCTGAAGGGCTTTGTACGTTAAGCTTGAACCGCACGTGCAAAAGGACTACTGGGTTAACCATAAAGTAAATGGTTAAAATTAAATAAATAGATTTAAAAAAAAACAACTGGCTACAGCGACCATAAAAATAAAGGGGGTTTCTCATATGCCCACATCTAAAGAGGCCATCTTATGGAGCACCGACACGGGAGGCAATGGAATAAGCCTCCATATGACTTCATTGTAACCAATGGGCGCAGTGTATACACAGAAAATCTCACACAGAAACCGATGCTCACCGCAAAGAATTAATCTGAGCTTGCATTGCATGAAGCTCTTGGACAGTGATATGACATGTTTGCCGTTAATTGTTCCAAGCAGCAATCCAACATTAAAATTAGCCTTCAGTGTATAACACACACAAACATAAAGCTACAAAAATGGGATCTCAGACATATAATATTAAAAAAATAATAATAACACAAAAATTACTATAAGCACAGAAACTACGTGTGCGAGCGTCGCTTGTATTTTTTTTTTTTAAAGATATTCGACAAAAGAAGAATCTACTCACATCACGACGAATGAAAGATGATCAGTCGAATATGAGTACACGCTGAAAATAAAACCCAGGTCCCCGTTGATGATAAATGTTTATTTCTTACAGTTCAGATTTAAATAAATTACCTACACATATATTATAATGTATAAAATAATAAAAAAATCATTCACAGAGGGTTGGACCGACCAGAATAAATGGTGTATTCCCGAGCAGCGCTTTATCCAGACCTGCGCTGTTCACGTGACCGATTACAACCCTGACTGACGTCACTGATGACAGTGCTGTGACAGAGAAAAACGTCTGTGGTTCTGAAGAAACAGGTTTATACGGAACTGCACAACTTCCGAAAGCGCTACCACACCAAAAGAGTATTATTATTGCCATAAGCTGTACTAGTCGTATTTTGTCGCGAATGATTTTGTTATATTTATCTCGAAAGGAGCTATATAAATAAAAACGTATTTTACTTTCTTATTATTATTATTTTTGTTATTGAGCTAACATAAAAAAAACGTCTCTGATAGAAATATTACAGTATAACTTTACTTTTACAACTTATTTATATCACCGCAATAAGCTTAAAACTGTTTTTCTTTTCATTTGATAGCTCTGTGAAACTTCTTGCATACGAACAGGAATAATAAATTCTGATGAGCTACACCTAGTTTTATTTAAATCTACTGAGTGACACAGTATTCCAGGATTTAACTGTAGTCATCCACACCGCTCAGGCCCACAACCCCCCACCCACCCATCGCCAAAGACAGACAAGACTCTTTTGATTTAATAAGCAAAGTACATTATTTTATTCTTAAAGGGAAAAGGGGCATAGAAACACTTATTCATTTTGGTAGTGCATTCAGTATAATCTGAGAATATTACATATATTAGGCTAATTATATTAATATAATTTTTGCAATAAATATAGGAATTATGATGATGGTGGTGATGATGATACTTTATTGCCAGACAACTCTGAACTTCACCACATTATCATTATTATTATTATTATTATACAATTTTATATATCACATGAACTCATCTATGACATGATAATCAAAAGGTTGTTGTTGTTTTTTTCCTCACTCAGCTGTTTAATGTTCAGTTATACCCAATGAAAGTGGTTTTATGCAGAGTAAAAAGTTACAGTATACTGTAACCTTTTACTCTGCATAAACCCTGGCAGTCCTGCCCTCTGCTGCCCTTGTGTGGCGATTACTAAGACACACAGTTTGGTGGAAATTCACAAATGACCACATATTAATACTGGGAAACCCCATATAGCTCCAGTGGTGAGCAATACATGCACCAGTAGTTTTAAAAAGTTGCAGCTTCTCATGGAGCCCCTTGGGAAAATTAATAGTTAATTAATTAATTAATAGAACGCATAGTTCTGATTTACTCCAGTTTCAGATATGGTATTGTCTCTTTAATGCTTTTTAATGCTTATTATATCTCCAAGATAAGGATGGCAACACTGCAGTTTTATTGTTAAAAGAAAAACAGTTATAGGCTGAAGACAGCTACTACATCAAAAATGTTCAACATGGTATTGCTGAGATGTGCAGACTAGATGAAAAACATGATATAAGATTTGTGGCGTGAATGTGTTTGACAAGCTGCATGCTCACATTGGATAATGTATTCATTAGCAACAGACAGTAGGTGGCTTTTCATTTGTTTCTGTGAGATTGCAGGCACACACCCCGACTGCACCCTTGAAGAAACATAAAAACAACAAGATATCTGATATATTCTTAGGCAGTTAGCAGATATGCTGTTGTTGGTATTTCAAAGGTACTGTACAGGTGTTAAAAGTGACCAGGTTTTCTATGTAAAGGCCTAGTTATTGATGTTAAGTCATTAAACTCAACAAATCAAAATGCTCTTCAGAGCTAAATGATCATCATCACACTTTGGTTTAGCATGAAAATATATATATATCACAAAGGTCCAAACGGTCCAAACGGATATTTAAGTCGAACTGCCTGAGAATATTACATACCATTTTTCTGTCAGCTTGCACTAAATTCTCTGCTCTGTGCTCTTAACTTCATGGTTATGCTACAGTGTTAACTAAAAACTTACAAAAACAACTGTGGGCCTTGACTAGGCATTTATTTGTATTTTTAGCAGATGGTGCTTCCCACCCACAAACACCTGGAGCTGCCAAAGAGCTATGTAGTATTTATTACTGCACTGGTTACCAGCAGCGCCGTCACTTTAGAGAAGACTAAATAATTATTTTGTGACTTCACATAAATTGCTTGCAATCCAAGATCAGATGTGTTGTTACAAACACAGTTAAGTTCAAGTAAGATGAAGTGAGGTTCTTCCTGTCAAAGCACAACACAGCTGTCATACTGGGCTTTTTGCAGAAGCGTGAATGTGGAGTACTGACATTACCTGACATTTCTTGATCTCAGCAAATAGCTCAGTATGAGTTGAAGGGCTAAAGCAGAAAAACAGAACATTAAGTATCTGTATGTGTTACCCACAATGAAATAACAAGCAAGCTCCAAAGCTGACAATCACTGAGATCGCTGCTGCTGTCAAACAAGAAAACATTGCATCCATGGCAACAGCTGATGAGTTATTACAAAAACCAAAACCAAAACCAAATTATCATTTTCTGATTTGATTCAGGATAACAGCTAGGCTAAAAAAGTGTGTGTGTGTGTGTGGGGGGGGGACCAGCTGTGTTGGGGTTATTGTTGAGCTTTGAAATCAGCCATTAGTGTGAATTGGTCTGCCTTGTTAGCCTTGCATTAAAGGCAATAGACAGAGTTTTATTTAATATCAGATCAGAAAAATCCAGGTGAAATTACCATATAATGATGTCTGGTCTTTGATCGCATGGGACTATTGTTGATGACATCCTCCAGAGGATTAAAAATTGTTTCGAAAATGAACATCATTACAAGGAGGACATTAGACAAGAAAGTGTTGTTGAAAAATTCTACGTTACACCTCAAGCTTGGAAAGGGGTCATCATCAAAAAAAAAAAAAAGTCATCCTTAGATAGTTAGATAGTTTTTTGTTAAGTTATGTTGTAATTTATGTTAGGTCAGTCTGTCTTGTCTCTGCTAGCCAGCTAACTAGGCCTCTTAGTTAGCTAGTTTAGAGTTTTTCTGTTAAATTACGTTGTAAATTTATGTTGCATGTAGCACCTTGGTTCCTGGAGGAACGTTGTTTCGCCTCACTGTGTACTGTTAAACTGTATATGGTTGAAGTGACAATAAAGCCAAGTTGACTTGATCATCAGCTGGTCATGCCAGCAGCACCAGTCTAATCAGCTCCTTGACTCACTCACACTTTTTCAGAAGTATACAGTTTTTCAGACCATCAGGGAAAAAGTTTGTGTTCTTTAGTTGAAAAATCCCTTGACAAAATTGGGAAGTGAGTCAGTGATTTGACTTAGACTTTCAAAAACTGTGTTTTTTTTAAATGATTTATGTTTTTCTACAAATATATGCACGTCAGACTCTTAAGAAAACTTGCAACGTGTGAGTGCATGTAAATAGTGAACGAGTCAAAGTATTGCATACCTTCTGCAACTGAAATATAAACGGAGGAGAAAGGATTTATTTCGTACTGTGGAGATTGTTTGTAATTTCCCATTAGTAAGCTGAAACGATAGATATTAGATATATTATAATCTATTTTATAAGTATTGATAGACCTAAAAAGAATCCTGTGTGTTAAACTATAGACATTTTACAATAAAAACGAGAATTAAAGAAAAATAACTTTTCAGGTCCCACCGAGATTTGAACTCGGATCGCTGGATTCAGAGTCCAGAGTGCTAACCATTACACCATGGAACCACGTGTCAGCGACCTACTAAAATCATAGAGTGAATCGTGACACATCTTGTTTCTGCAAGGTGTATATTTATTGCGGATGTATTGTTTCCCTTGTAGACCGGAATAAAAAGACAAAACTTGGGCACTTACTTGTGACTGGCAGAATTACTTCAATGCCGCTCTCACCAGCACTCGGCTGCCTCCTGGTGGTCAACATGTGTAATTGCAAGAACCGCAGGTATTGATTTTCATTCCGTTTTCTGCTCGTCTTTGAGGCACATGTGAGTATGTAAACCTCAGGGCGATTCCAATGTCTCCAGTCCACACTAGTAATAATGACCTAACCATGTCTAAATTAAGTCTACAGCCACAATTTAGTGATCTTTCATTCTGTTGTGATATTTTGATACCACGGTAGCATTTACAGGATATTGTTTTATTGTGATATTATACAGAAAAGAGTTACTCAATAAGGCCCATTTAATAGTTGTTTTTCTCTTTCTCTCTGACCCAAGAATTGATGTGTAAGACTCACAGGCTGGTACCCCAAGGTCGAAAACACCACAGAGACGAGACCACTTCCTTACTCCCATCCTCCCTTCTTTATCTCTTAGAAAAAGGCTCGTTAAAGGCCAGGTGGTTTGTTTCAGAATTCACTAATGAAAGAACTCTGTATTCTATGTCTAGGAGTGTATTTTGCTGGGATGATCATAAATTGTAGCTGAACTGATAAACTACACACAGGATACTTCTTTGCTCACAAGGCAGGAAGACGTTTCCTTATTTGGTCTGTACCGGTTTGAACTGAGAACTTGCTGACACACGAACCTTTTTTTCCTCTATATAAGCTGTTATGTACTAAATAAACCTTTGAGTCGATTGGGAGGGCAACCTAAAGCAGTCTCTGTTTTCTTGTTCTCCCAAGCTGCTCCCGAGCTCGTACTAACACGCTGAATGGCATACCTGAGTGTTACTTTAAATAATTAGGAATCTTAGAAGGAAAGGACAGAACTCTGCTTATCGCTCGTGCCTTGGAGGGAAAACCGGGATGGACATTTTTTTCCTTCACATTCCAAATCCTTTCCAGGAGGTGCACTTATGTAATTGTAATACTATGTTAAACTGCTGCTGATGAAACATCTTGCATGAGATCTTTTTGAAATACAATTAATTTAGATCTGAATATACACATTTAACGATGATCTTTCTGCAAAGAGTACCTAATAACACTTAAATTAAAAAGTGCAACTGCACATCTGTGAGTTCACCACAGTTAGCAGGCCTAGCACAAAATCAGTTTATGACTGAGATTGTTCAACTCTAGGGTAAATCTCCTTAGTTCAACCAATACCTGTGAAAAAAAAGCATTATAGACCGAGGTGCAACATTACATAGCAGGACTCACTAGCCTTGAGCACTCGCAGGGTTGTAGTAATGTGGTTGCTCTGTCTCCATAAAAATAGTAATTTCTTTAAACCTTGAGCTTTGAACTCATATGGAAACATCTGTTCTCATAGAATTCTCCATTAACAGGTCTCACCAGTTGATTTAGACAAATCTTATGTCATTTCCTTTCCCACCTTTACTTTGTTAACAGGCTTATTTAGTTATTGAGCAGTGTTAGAAGTGTCAAGGTTGGTTTTCATCTGAATTATATACAGACACAGAGGGAGTGAAAATGATCAACCTCACTGGGATGAATAGTGATTGTGCATTAAGTTAAGATCCAGCTCTGGTCTGATGGATAATCACAGTTCCTGTAGCAGGACGTGACCACAATAAAGATCGGCAGCTGAGCTCTGCTATGGATTTAGCCACAGCAGAGTGCAGTCAAATGGTGCATACTTAAATGAGAGCGCTATCACACCACAATTGATCCTGCTATCAGAAGTTCACCAGGAAAAATAGAAACTTTATCAGAAGTTGTTGTGTGTCGCTCTTTTCAAATGCTTCATGCAGACATAAATCTATTCCCTGGCTCTCAACAGCTGATGTCAGACTCAAGTGAAAGTGACAGGTTATTCTGCAGCAGCGTGGTCAGCATCCAGGTGCAGCTTTTCAGAACATGTAGATGTTTTCTTCCCTCCCCACTCTATGACAGCTTCTGTGAAAAACAGCTTTTGCGAGAGATAGAGCTGACAGGCAAATGCACCAGAAAGGTGTACGCCTTAGGACTGCATTAGAAAGTGAAAAAAGCCCTGAAGTTCTTCAGCTCAAGATTTATCAACGTTGTAAGATGCAGACCAAAGATATGCACACATATGAATCAAACCAATGACACCGCTCACATTTAACCAGTTGCAACGAGTTTGTGTCGTGTGTAGTTTTTGGTAGCGTTTGCATGTCATCTTGTCAGCTTTGCATGAATTTTGATAAAACGTGGTAGGGTTGTAGAGTGGGGTCATGTTAACAATCCATTAAAATTTGGCTTACATCCACCAAGGTCTTCAAGGTCGAATGAATGATTTATCAGTCGGAAAATGATTAAAAAAAAAAAAAAAAAGCTTTAGAACGTAGAAAAAAAATTATCCTTATAAGTGAGATGTGTCAACATATAGAAACTACTGTAAAAATATTTTAATATGTCATATATGACCTCTGACCTCACAGTTGTTAGATTAAACTGCAGGTCAAAGTGATAATAATTCTATACAGTGTTATTTAAACCCATGCTTCGTACTGCTTTTGCTTGCATTGACAACATGGAATTACATATGGGGATATACAAATATCTCGTTACTCTAGTCAAATAACCTCAAAGTTTCATCAAATACCTCATCATTAAATCTGTACCGCCTTTGTTTATACTGGTAACATTTAGGAAATGATTCTGGTATACGTGGATTTTAAATATGGCATTACAGTTTGCATCCAAATATCATGTCACATTTGACCTCTGACCTCACTTTCACATTTCACATCTGCCTTTCTTACATCTTAAAAGAAAGTATTATCAAGAAAAAGAACGAGCTGGTTATTCCTAAATCAATACCTTGTTTGATTTATTGATCATTACCTACGCCTACATTATCTGTCTAGCTGCCCTTCTCTGATTTTTACTGCACAACAAATTTCTTAAAGTAGTTTGAAAAGAACAAAGAAAAGAAAAATGAATATATACAGAATACAACACTATTCCCCTAAAAGTAAATACTACCCAGAGAATGAGCTGCCATGCCAGAGGTTTGTGCTCTTGGAGTGCTTCTTGTTAACAAAGTGAAAATGTCCAAAAAGTTCTCTGCAAGTTTTAACTGCCCACTGAAAGACTAGCAGTAATAAAGGAGAAGAAATATGTTCAAGTGTGAAGATTATTTCAATACTTTGTATAAAATGTAGTTTAAAGGGAAACAAATGACTTCCCGTGAGACAGCTGACACTGTTAAATTAGGATTAATGGAGAACAGATGTGGACAGAAGCGAATGTGCCACTAATATAGTTGCATATTTGATGGCACGCTTTACACTGAGATGTAATATTCATATAGGTGGCAGAACAAGACTCTGGAAATTAGAAACATTTTCTTTTTGTCTGTCACAGTGACTCAGCTGAAAGAGAGCACACGCTCCCCAGCAGCAATAATGATACCTGCATCTGAACGCACAGAACTTTTAAGCATTCAGTATCTGTCCAGCTTTTAGTCAAATGAAGGTTTGTTGCCGTCTGTAACTCTCTACATGGTCTGACCTCTGAGAAATCACATAAAGTATTTCAGTTCGGAAAGGCTATTCAGCAAGCCAAAAAGAAGAAGAAAAAAGAAACGACATCTCTCAAGTGCTTACCGTGCTACCGTGTGACCTCTTCCTTTTATGCTTCTTTTCTTCCACTCTAGCTCTCTTTAAAGTCCCTGGCTGTATTTGGTCCATTAGTTCCTTGACTTAGTGACTGCATTTCCTTTCCGTGGGGCATCACTCAGGGTTTGTCGGCTGTCAATTGAGTGGAGCTCAAAAAACCCGCTCCTTAATTCTTTGTAATAGTGACCCGACACCCTGCAATTTCTCCACGTTCCGGTAATTATGACAGTTATGACTCTTTTTTTTAGTAAAGCAAGCACTATGGCCTTTTACACTTGAGAGACACAGAGTTATTTCTATAACTTCATATAGACAGATACGGTTAGTCATATTAAATGTATTTGGTGATCCAACAGCGTAAATTATTTAAAAACCCCGTGCACTGAGACAAACTTAACAGCTCCAAAAATGTGTATCTTTACTTAACTCCAACAGGTCATCATCTCAGCCTATCGTGTTCATGAAGTAGACTTCTGAGCATCAATTACAACCATCAGCGATCCTGGGCGCAGTCAGAGATGAAAAACAGGCTCCACACTTTCACATAGAGTAGCAGTAAAAAAAACCTGCTTTTCTGTTTTTCACTCGTCTGCACAGTCGATCAGGAAATTACTCAAAAGAAAATGTTTAATTCCTGTGATTTCATTTATATAGCTGTCAAGTAACTCTAATGAAAGTACAATAAATGCGGTAGAATAAAGGATAAAACATTTTCCTCTGTGGTGTAGCGGATAAATTTACATGCTGTGCAGAGCTGAAGTGTACGTATGGTGTAAATCAGCTTGCTTTGCCTGGAGGTCGCTCCTTTAGAATGACAGGAGGCCAGGGGCCAGTTTAAATGATAAAAAAGTAGAATTTATGAGATTAAATGAATAAAACTGACAAGCTGATAGCGCAATCAGTAGGGGCATCTGAAGTTTTGTTAAGTTTAAAAGCCTTCATGCAACACCCCGCAACGGTGGAGACCACTCAATCAATTTTATACAGTGAATTTTAAAATAGTCGACGGGTCAGCCGGCGCCCTGCGGTGGCGAGTAAGCCTATCGCTGGTCTAAATCATGTAGTTGTCCCCTTTCTGCTTCAGTCTGCGCACAGCATATAACATCGGAGGATTTAACAGAGTTTCTATTCATGAATTTCACCCAAAGACTCATCATTAAGCCACCTGATAAGATTTGTTGTTCACCAGACCAGAACCCTTCATTAAGGGTATTAACCTGACTGAAACGGGTTTCTGATGGCAGAATAGGCATTTAATTTGAAACTTGTACCAAAACAACAACCTGCTTTGATATGACAGCAGCTAGAAAAACCTTCCTCGGAGGTCAAATAGTCACATGGTTTATGATCCACTGGTCACCACACTGGTCAAAGATGGGATAATGTTCAGCACTAATGAAACGCTGTCTGTGCATCGATTGTCAACATGTTATTGCTTCTACATAGGGTGAAATGGAATTCACATAGTGAATGAGCAAATTCATCTCGATAAATAAATAAATAAATAAATAAATAAATATGCTCTTTTAGCCTGATACAAACATAAATTTTAGATTTAGAAATGGATTTGTTTCCCTTTCTTTTTTCTTTTTTCTTTTTTTAAACATATAATTCCCTTTTGTAAATACTGCACAGGATATTTGTGGGTCTTAAACTGCTCATGTGAAAGCCTTTTTTTTCTCCCTTTTTTCAATTTACAATTTGACAGAGAGAGTGAGAACATTTTAAGTGACTTCAAAAACAGTTCACAAAATGACACCGATAATTTCACAAGAAGATAAATTGTGTTATCTACATCAGCGGGTATCCATGCTCATTTTTTTTCTTATGCTAGAATAACACAGACTTTTTTTTTTTTTTAAAAAGGAACACCATCACTAATATAAAACAATCCAAAAAAAACCAATTAGATTTATAAATACAAAAAAAGTCTAAGCAAACTCTTCTTATGACCCACTATTTTTAAAAAAAGATGTAAACCAAAACATTTGCAAGAAAAAAAAAAAAGAAGAAGAAGCTTTCACGTACAAAACAACACAAGATCAGATCACTTCATTAGTGTGGGGAGAAAAATCCAAACTTTAGACTTACTGTTACTTTCAGCAATGCAATAAATGCATGAACACTGATGACCTGAATACATTTCAAGATACACTGGGCCTCATTAACACTAAAACTAAGAGAAGCTCTTTAGTAAGACACAGAGATCACATGAGTATTAACTGTGATTGTTACTGGATAACAGTGAATAAAAAAAACCCAAATACAATATTTTACTATTTATCCATGCTTCCTCAGACTTGGCTCACTCACAGCAAAGTTTCCTTAATTAACATTTAGTGGAGGTTTCGCTACCTTTGCCCGCGCTTTTCTTCACTTCGGAGTAGATGATCGTAATCACTTTGTGGCAGCTGTGCTGTGATATGCAGCTGCTTCACAGAGAAAATTCATAAACACTATACATAGCAGATCTTTGCCTGCTTAGATATGGTGAAGGCTGTTAAACCTTCCTTCCTGTGGAGAAAATCACTTGTGTTTTGCGGGGACTTTATAAACGCTTGGCTGTCCTTGAATGTAAACTTATATGATGGGTTAAAAATCAGAGTGAAGAGAGCTCTCTCCAGGTAAATAAACTGTCCACCCACTCCATGTATACTGTCTTACAGGGTGCTTGGAAAGATATTGTTCCACTTCAGCAGGTCCATAAAGAGGCCAGCCAGCAGTTTGTGTGATCAATTATATAAGAAAATACAATGAGTGAATGATCGCTGGTGTGTGGGACACTCTATCTCCCCCCTTTCCTCTCTCTGGGCAATAGAATGGGCACCAGTGAGGGAGCTAAAGAGAGCAGGGTCCAGAAGAGCTGTGGCTGTCCTTCCATCTCAGCATGTCAGTATCTAATCGAACACACACAGAGACAAAGGGAGGGCCGTTGGTTGAAAGGTGGCTGGATGTTTCCCAGATGCCGGCACGCAGTCAGAGGCCCGGAGGACAGCGTTCCTTCTAGAGCAGAGAGCTGGGGCTTTCTGGAGGCGGTGGGGGTGTGTGCGTGGGGCTGTGACGCATGGGTAGTATGTCATAGTGGCTGGGGATGTGGCTGCTGCGGGGAAGGTCGTAGGGGCTCTGGGAGAATCCGGTGGCCATTCCATTGGGCCCCTGCAGGACGCTCACTGTCGGCTCTGTCACAGTTTGGGGAAGGAGGAAGGGAAAAAAAGTGGGAGAGATACATAAGAAGGTAAAGTGTCAGGCACAGGCTGAGGGAAAAAAAGAGACCAGAGAGGTACATGCAACAGAGACCACATATATTTTCTTTTATCAAGGCGTACAAATTCTGTACAGGATCACAGTATGGGACATGACCAGAGAGGCCATAAGCTGCAGGACCCTGCTGAGCTCCACACACAACACTCCAACAACGCACTCACCAACATCATAGACATTCCTGCTTGCACTGCCCAGGAGGGTGGCAGTGCCTCCAAAGGGCACTTCACGGTGGGAGGGGGATTTCATCTCCACATAGCTGCTCTCTGTGTGCTTGCAAGCCAGCCCTGGTGGGTCTCTAATGGTAGCATAAGGATTCTCACTATTGAGGGAGCAGGAGCTGTTGCTGCACATGGAGCTCTTGATGTAATCTGCAGCTGCCGCAAGACAAGGACATATTTAGTATCAACAGAGATGAAGTGCCTGCCACTGACTTTTAACAATGGCGTACATACTGAACTCTGATATTAAAGGACTAAAATTTAAGCTGGTATCAGAGCGTGACCAGAAGAATGGAAGCGAAACTCGTTGCCATTCTCAAGAAGCGGAACTTCTTTTGTCTCGGACAGGTGACTAATGGTGGTACGTAGTAATCAGAGTACAAAGGGGAGAGAGTGGAGGACTCGTCTCATCCATAACAGTCTCATCATACTGATAAGAGGGCTCATTAGAGACCGCAGCAAAGCTGCTTCAGACCACTCTCCACACCCTTGGGTTTCTCACATTCACCACCGATTGAACAGTGTGGAAGACAAAATGACGTATCAGGCACGGAGCCATAGAGAGCAATTACTGTTGGAATAAAACCTCAGCCCACCATGATCTTGTCCAAAGTGCAGTGAGTTTTCACATAAATTACAGAGACTATATGGATGTGGGATTTTGGGTCAGAGAAATAGCTGTCTCAGAGGGGAACACGACCCAAATGGGAAAATGGATATATGGGCTGTTAAGCATAAAAGGATTTTGTAATTTAGCTGCTAGTGAAGCTGAACAGGATTCCATATGCAGAATAGGTCTTCACAGACACGCATGCAGCACACAGCAAACTGTCCCTGCTATTCATTTCTTACCTTTCCTGGAGCCTCTTTGTGTCTGTGCCTCACCCTGTTGAACATCTGTAAACATGTCAAAACAACAAAGTCAGACATCACATTAAATTCCCAGAACGTGTGAAGGTTGACAGGCGACGTCTCATTATAGTGAAATATTATTATTTTTTTATTTTTTGAAAGGATAGGAAGAAAATGATGGTGATAAGTTACTGCCAACAACAAAATACCACAAAAAAGAAAAAGCCAAGTACTGTGACTACAACAGTTCATAGCTCAGTAAATAAAAACCACTTTTTGACTTCCCAATATAATTGATGTGCTTTGTACGTATAAACTAAATGGGGGCTCCGACTTTTAAAGTCAAGCATGACAAAGAATTAATTATAGATATTAGGTTTTTGAATGGACATCCAGCCTATTGTGATTCCCCGAGCGCTGAACACTGTCCTTTTTGTCAAAGCTGCTGGCATCTCACAGATATGCACAAGGTGTCCTCTGGTGTCTGTGCATGACCCACTTGGTTATAACGAGACTAAGACTGCTTTCTCGCTCCAAACTTGTCACATACAGTATTGAATCTAGTAAAGGACTGTGCACACTTTTCTAAAGTTAAGCAAGCCTAAGCCTAACCAGGGAGTGGATGCAAAATTGAATTCAGTGATAGAAAATAAAGCAAAACAAAGTCCAAAAGACAAACGCTCCCAAAGGGGACATGGACTGCAATCACTTCCTACTGAGGATTTTATCAGTCTTTAAAAAGGGGCCCAGTTATCTCTTGGCATCTTATATTGCAGCACTTCACGGCAACAAAGCAAAAAGGACACCTTGTGCGTATCTCTAGGACACCAGTGGCATCTGACAGAACAGCAGCAGTTGACGCCTCAGGGTCAGAATGCATTGCAACAGTGTTCAGCGCGCCTAAAGTAGGACATAAGCAGTAAAGAAAATAATAATATTAATAATACAGTATTTTTACAACAGCTCACACTGTCATTCATTATCTGTGCACCACACCTTATTCTCCACTTACAAATGGTTACCTGACAATTACCATTAATACAAAAAAAAATGACTTTGATGTGCTTACATCAAACTACCCTTTAGTTTGTTATAAACCATTTATGAAATGCTAATATGCTCCTTTTAAATGCCACACTTAATTTTCTATCGTTCACAGCCTATGTGAGTGTAGTGTTTGACCCAATGTAAGCCTTCATAGAAAAATGTGCCACCAGGGGAAGTGAAAGAGGACTAATGAGCTCATAGTGACCCCTATTCATCTTCGCACCACTGCTTTCGCTGCATATCTTATCAAAATCAGAGCAAAGGTTATGTCTAACAAGAGACCCCTGGTTCATCTTCATTCACAGCAGGTTAGCGCCAATAAAGGGTGTGTGAGAACGACACGTGTGTCTTTTGCCCTTGAATTGCTGGCTCTGTAAAGTCCAAATTCCAGATCTACGAACTGCGATGTAATAAGGGAGAGAAGAAAACTGACCCAGGTCATTGAGGTTGCAGTAGGCCCTCCATTCAGACCCATTTCTGCTCTTCAGCGTGTTTGACTGTGAAAAGAAAAAGACAATGTAGTGTTGATTTTGTACTGCAGCATGTAATTTAGAAATTTTGTGTGAAGAC
The DNA here is from genome assembly GCF_057382275.1 of Copadichromis virginalis. Classification (NCBI taxonomy): domain Eukaryota; kingdom Metazoa; phylum Chordata; class Actinopteri; order Cichliformes; family Cichlidae; genus Copadichromis; species Copadichromis virginalis. The sequence continues at coordinate 14,148,525 of NC_140624.1, forward strand.
ATGGAGGGAGTTCATACTTTGAGGGTCAGAGTGCCGTCCAAGTTGCTGGAAATGGTTGAGACCACATTACACTGAGCCACGGTGTGGTAGCTAGGGTTGGAGAAGCACTGGCCACTGCTACTGCTGCTGTTCTGGCTCTGACTGATCTCAGGAGCACTGGTTCTCATCGCGACAGTACTGCCACACTCTGAGGATTTACACACAGAAAGGTTCAAAAGCAAAATGATACCTTTTTACATTTTTTCCCATTTTAGTGATATTGCATGGGGTGTAATATCCCATCACTTACATATATTGTAAGTGATGGAAAAATGCACATGCAAGACTCTTACCAGACAGAGAGTAGTCAGTGTTGGTAATGTGCATGGCCTGTGAGTACGATACACTTGGCTGGATCTCATGGCCCTTGTCCCTCTGCCTCTGTCTGTACCACACAAACAGACTAAGCATGGCCATGATGATGAGGAGGAGAAAGATGATGCCCATGACAGCCCCTGCCGACTGGCGCTCGGAGCCTCGTGCTGGACTGATCTTTGTGTATGGGTTCAGCTCTTCCATCATCAGAGCTGCTACAGAGAAAGCAGAAAAAGTGGGTAGTTTAAACAATGCATACACATCTGTGTTTGAGCGATAATACCCCGTAAAGCCTCGGCCATCTCAATCACCTCTCACCTTGATCGCAGCGGATGCCTTTATAGCCAGGGCTACAGTAGCATGTTCCAGTCACATAGTCACAGGTAGCATTGTTCAGGCACTCGCATAGCTGCTGGCAACCATATCCAAATGTACCAGCGGGACACTCTGCATGACAGAGAGGCACATTATTACACCCATCAAAATTAAAGCACTTACAGAGTGGGAGCCAAACTGTTTATAGAACACACACTCATCTACTGGGTAATTTTGCTCAGAGCTAAAATGTGTTGTGCCTACTCAACTCTGCTCACAGCTCGTCCCAATGAAGCCGGTTCGGCAAGCACACTGGCCAGATATGTGGTCGCAGTCTGCACCGTTTTGGCAGCGGCAGACTTCGGAGCAGTCCCTGCCGTAGAACCCTGAAGGACAGCCTGGGACAGAGATGTATAAAATGTTGGGGTGGGAGGAGTGGTGAAAACAAAGAGAAGGGAAGATAACATAGAGAGTCAAGGTCAAATCGCAAAGGAACGAGGAAATCAATATCACTCAATGTCTCTGCTGCATACTCAATAAGAGACAATGTGAATGAATTGAAATGAAACATTTCCTGCTTCTGCAGAAAATGCTGTTATGCTGTCAACATAACCTAGAGGTGGAAATAAAGAAGAAGACAACTGCAAATAGTAAGAATCTATATGAGAGAAGAGAGGGGAAAACAAATGTAATTTTCATGCACAATAGCAGGAGCTCCACACTGCAAACAATACTGAATAAACCCCTCGAGGTGATGGATAATGGAAATTCAAATTAGTGGACTGATATTGATGATCTGCTCTATCCCTGGGTAAATGACTGGGATGTATTACAACCATTAATGAAATGACCATTAGTTCTGTTCTGCTATTGCTCTCTCTCGCTTTAAAAAAATAAAAATAAAAAAATAGATAAAAACATCCAGTTTCCTTGTAATCAGAAAAAAAGCATTGTTTCTCACTTGTCATCTGCTGCAGTTCTATTAGACTGCCAGTAGATGACACTGTGTGTCTACTAACTGGATGGGAGAAACTCACGCTGTGTGCAGTAGAGACCGGTCCAGCCGGGGCTGCACCTGCACTCTCCATCATAGGCACTGCACTGGGCTCCATTGTGACAGTTACACGAGTTGAGACAATCAGGGCCCCAGTGCCCAGAGGGACAGGCTGCAGACGCCAGAGACACAGTCAAACTCATGGTCACGCACTCTCCCTTACATACACTACGTCCTAGACATGCATACATGAATCACATAACACATATGTTTGAGGAAAAGTCCAGACATTCTCCACGCTTTCATACAATATGTTAAAATGATACATTTGGAAGAAAATCCAGTTTTGTCATTACCCTCCACAAGCCCACAAGTTGTAGTGTTGGAAATTGCTGTCAGGTGAATATGTATGGATTATCACCCGTGTGATCGTTAGTTGTTGTTTTTTTTTAGTTTAATAGTTAATGCAATTAAAAAAAACACACACACACATCAATTTCCCATGCCATGGCAGCTCAAAGTTCTGCTAATGATCTTTGGCCTACAGTTCTGTAAATCAAAGAGCATAATGTATTACAACAATCATTTAAGCAAGCTGTGTGTTTTACATCAGCTGGTGCTGAGGTTAGTTCTCTCTGTGCGCCGGGTCATGAAGATGATTAATGTGTATGAAGGTAAGGGTGAGAGAGAAATTAGGAGTGGAGACAGACAATGAGAGTGGGAAAAGTGGACAAATGAGCAAATTACAGAGTGGATGAAGGAAGGAAGGAAGCCATACCCTGAGAGCAGTCCTCTCCTATCCAGCCAGGAAAACACTGGCAGGAGCCATCAATGGGGTTGCAGGTGCCGTTGTTGGTGCAGAGGCAGATCTCGGCACAAGCTCTCCCGTACCTGCCACTTGGACAGACTGCAGAACAGAAAGAAACAACACACCACTTTACGAATAAACAAAAAAACTGCTCTGCCTCTTTTAAGATTAGAAAAACCCATTAACATTATGACACTAAACTTAGGCACATTACTGTGAACACATTTATGAAAACACACTGATTTTTTGAAAAGGTTGTGTAAACATGTTCCTCTAATGGATGATATCCTTTTATTTGAGTGGACACGAAATGATCTGCTTAAACAAAAGGAGGAGTCAGTCACTGCCTCCTGTGGCACAACTGCCCCATTTCCACTGCTTAGAGTGGAATGAGTGATGTGCCAAAGAATTAAAATAGACCATGTACACAGACCACTGTATACATTTTTAATGAAATTAATATTTCAATGCATCCAGGCACTCTTCAATAAGAAATATTATTTCCAGTGAAACCTCGTTTGTGTTTCCTTGTTGGACCATGGGACAAATTAAACCAAGGTGTATCTCAGTATCAGGATCAGGGAGCTGCAGTGCCAGCAGATGCAATAAACGTCTCACATAAAAGAATAGCCACCGTTAGGAATATCTGATAAGGTGGCAGGCTGTGAAAGAGATGGGTCTGACTCATTATCATGGGGGGTGATTTTAATGATTATATTTCAACTGGTTTTTCCCTCTTCTTGAGAGCTCTTTCAACCTCTTTCAAGCAGGTTGTCATTAAGCCATGAGGTTGGCTCCCCCATACTGTTGCTTCTGGGGATTCAAGCCTCAGCTCACTGGGAGAGCTTCATTAGGCTGGGACTTTGTGTGCTGGACAGAGGACAAGTGAGGACACAATGGGGCTCAACAAGAGGATAATGTGCATGATGATGGCCATCTCTGTCCCTCGTCGCCTAACGCCCGCTCACCAGTAATTATGGTTCAGACAAATTAGGACTCGTTCTCGCTTTTACTTTTCCCTCTTCCTTCAGCTAAGCTATTAAACTTTTATTTGTAAGACATTGCTTAAAGCCATGAAAGAGAATTCAAAAATTCCTCATCGCCTATCTGTAATTTATTAAAAAAAAGAGGTAAATTATTAGAGGAAAAAAATCTACAGCGCATTTGTGTGAAGGTATCTCTTCTCAGAACGGCGGAGAACATTTTTAATGTGGAACCACTGACACGACAAATACAATACCTTGTCACACAAATGAACTGAAATCAGCACGCTGTTCAATGGATGGACAGTGTGGAGACAAAAACTACTGTGACACACACATAGTATACATTCATTCTCTTTCTCAGTTTCCTACTAAATGTTCTCTTTGACCAGACATATAGCTAAACGTCTTGCAAAAAACAAAACCCTCTTTGTAAAACATTTATCAAGATGTCATGACGCTACAAGAAGTAGTTGCTGAGAAATGTCGCTTATAAGGAATAAAAAGTGCCAAACCAAGTTGTTTTCATATAACATCCTCAGTAACGCCACAAAAGAAAAGTTGCCTTGAAAACAAGTTTAACAATAGAAACAGGTGTGTTTGTGCATTTCTTTGTCTGTATATTAATGAAAGCAATTTACATACAGCTCCTTTTGCAGAATTAGGCAAGGGGACAGCAAAATTTACTTAAAATATTCTTTGTCTAAAAATGTGGCTCTTAGCAATTTTCCATCCTCTGTTGAAGGTTGTTTTTTTTGTTTACTTTTGTTTTTAGCTTAGGTTGCATCGATAATAGTCATATTTTAAAGTTTCAAGGCTAAGATGCTAGTGCGAGAGGCAGCAGGTCATCTTATTAGGACCAGTGTGCAAAGAGAGGACTTAAACAAAATGTACAGGAACAACATGATCAGTATTATTCCCTTACAGATTTCTGTATTTTATACAAAGGCATTTTCAAAAATAACCAACAAAAAAAGAAAAAAAAAACACTCAAACTTCACAGTGAATGAATTTCACTGTACGTGAAAGAGCAGGATAAAGGTCAAAAGGACATAGAAGACTACTTGCCTTGGTTGCACAGCGAGCCGGTAAAGCCAGACAGGCACTCACAGTGGCCCGTGACATGATGGCATGGCCCGGTGCTGTGCACACACTGTGGACACGACTGGCTGCAGCGGTGCCCGTAGAACCCCGGAGAGCAGACTGGAGGCAGCAGAGTGTGGCAAGAGACGACAGAGAATCAGTCACCAGCGTTGGATGAAACAAGAGGTATATAGTAATGAAACAAAGCATGACAAGAGTGATCAAGGGAGTGCAGAAAAATCAAGGCTGCGAGAAGTAAAGCAGAAAAGACAAGGAGCGACAGCAAAGGCAGGGGAAAAGTATAAAAGTCAGTCTCCATTGTAATCACTGCCATTTTATCTGCAGCCAGAGACAGAATAGTAAACGAGTTAAGAGCATAGTGAGTCTATTTTACGTCAAGTCATGAGAGCAGCCTGATGATCTATATATGTGAGGAGACACACAGCTGTGTTAATAATGCAAATTTCATTGAAAGAATGTGAACTGAGAGATATATAAACGGTGGTGCAGAAGTTATTATATAACACTTTATGCAAAGATTGTGCAACCATTATAAAAAGCTGCAATTTATATTAAAAACATATTTTCATTCCAGCGCTACACATTCTAAGAGCGCCTTAGGAATACTTACACTATTTTCACAGCCAGTGATTCGGAGAAAACTGTCAGGGGACAGCTGGGTATTTCTAAAATAGAAACCTTTTAGAAACTGACAAAACAACCTCAGTTGTAGCTTGACAAACTTGCAATGTTAAGTTTACCCAGTGGATTTTATTTTAAGCACCAGGTGTGGTGCATTTTTATCATCCTCTGGAGAAGCATGCAATTAGTTAACAATATTTCAGTAAGGGAAAAAGTGCAAAACTGCAGTTACGAGGTTTCTAGCTGACGAGAAAATTATCTGTGTAAATATTGAGTTTGGAGGAGTAACCATTTCCCCTCTCTGTCTCTCACACACACGGCGTGTTTAAGTCTCTCCACTCAAATTGATGTTTACAGGTTTGAGACAGTGAATTCACTCCCAATCAGTGAGTTCATCACTTGAGAGCACCTTCAGACAGACCCCATTCGGAAACCAGCGCTGGCACTCCCAGTGAGCATACCCTCTGATGAGCCTCAGGCAAGGACTGTGAGTCTCCCACTGTGAGGTGGTTGTTGAGGACTGTGCCAGAAGGGGGTGAGAAGTGTGTCAGTGTGTGTGTATGTTTATGTGTCTGGGGGAATGCCATTGGGGCAAAGACACTGTGATTACATGATAGCTGTGATGAAGGGTTTACACTCAAGCAGTTATGTCCAACAACAATTCTTCAAAGATCAAACAAGGTCAGTGCTGTGATGGAGTTTGCAAGTATGATGGTCTCAGTGAAACAGATTTATTTCCTAAGGGTTTAGATAAAAAGAAGTTGCTTCGAGAAAGAGGCTCACTTCTTTTGCAGGACGTCCCTCTGTATCCAGGTGCACACACACATGTGCCGTCCTCGGGAGAGCACGATCCTCCGTTCTGACAGGAGCAGCTGACTGAACAGTTGGGTCCCCAGAAGCCTTGTGGGCACACATTATCACAGTGGATTCCTGCAGGCATGTTACCAAATCTTCAGTGAATGCATATTAAGAAGGCAAAAGACTGGTAAGCTGATAAATTCTAAACAGAGTGCCATCTGTAAAAACACATCATTAAGGGGCAGCATTCACAATGCTTGATCATTGCACATCTTTTCAGGGTTATTAAACTAACATGAATCATTGACTTATTTTAGTTTTGAATAAAGAAGCTGCAGTTTGGAGGGTGTTTTTTTTCAGCCCATCTTTCACACTCTGCTTCTCCTCTCCAAATGTATTTTATTTTTGATCTGACTGGAGCTCCTTGCCAGTGCACTGTGTTGATTAACAGGGTTGAGTCTCAAGAGAGGCCAAGCTTGTCTCCCATTCTCTTTCAGCAGAGCAAGGGTAGTGCATGGAGCTGAAGGGAAGTACTCAGACCACAGTCTGCAAGTGTCACAGTGTCTTTTTTTTTCTGTGGCTTCAACCAAATGCAAAACACTGCATCCATACAGGGCTCTCACTGTGAATGCATTAGCATGCCCATCAGAGCGCCATGTTTTCCTTCAGAAAAAAAAATTCACGCGTGCCGTTCTACATGTATACAGCCGGGTATAGAAAGTGTGGCATAGCCCTGCAATTGCACATGCACACGGTCGGTGTCACACAGTCGCACAAATGCATGCAAACTCTGCAACCTTTCAAGCTTCAGCCCTCAGTTCGAAGCCTCATTTGAAATTTCCTTTGAGCGAGAATATCTGAGAATGGTGTGGCAATTAAAGCGGCATTAGTGCAGTACCTTTGAATTAAACCTGGACTAAACTCTGGGGACTAATGTTATACGGTAACCATGGCACCTTAAGGCTATATAGGATAGGAAATGTTAAGTCTGATGAGTGGGGGGCTAGATGGGTGTGGGGGGTACAGTCGCAGTGATTAAGTCAGAAGCTGTGCCATGGACATCAAAAGGAGGGCAAGGCTTGTGCAAGTGTGTTTGAGGTTCTGCTAGGGCAGGCAGGAAAAAAAAGAAAAACAGTGGCTGGCTTTACTGTCAGAAAATGAATGCGGACAGAGCGTCACATTTTTCAGTCTAATGGTGACAAACAGAGGGGCTTTGGGTGCCTAGTGAGGGAGAAGAAGAAAGAGTGAAAGAAGCCAGAACTGAAGTCTCTTCAAAGGAGGCTTTTCGCTGAGAAGTGCCAGAGGTCCTACTATCCAATTTGTACAGTGAGCACAGCGAAGCAAACCTCTCTCTCCCTTTTTAACTCTCTCTCTCCTAGTGCATGTAAACACACATCACATTACCTGCTTCGTGTCATGGACCAGAATCTCTACAGAAATAAAAGGCAAAGGTCTATTTAACATGGTCTAGCACGATGCCCTCTGCATCAAGTGTCTAGTCAGAGAACTTTTTTAAATCTTTGTTGGCTGATGTCAGGCTCACGACAGTTCAGTAACAATTCTGTGGGTCATAGTCGGCCTAGCCACTTAAGCGCGCACACTCCTAAAGTCAAGCTTCTTGACAATTTAGGCAAGCCTCACAATAGAGCCAACACCAAGTTGACAGCAAAGTAGAATGCAATACCAACCCTGGCACACTCAGTGATATGACAGTGTTTACAAAAATAGCTGTAAACAGACATTTCACTCCATCCCTGACTCAGTCCTGTGACGAATCCCACATAGCCCTCTCTCTAGGTGCTCCTTCCTTCAGAGAGACCGCTGTCAAGCCGCTGCAATTTAAGTATGTATGTGTGTGTTTGTCCGACCCACTGGGCTGCACGCTGCCCCCAGCTCTGCACCCTGGTGACTCAATTAAGGCTGACAGATGGTCCCGACCTGTGCGGGATTCAGAGCATGAGAGGCCCGTTTTGCCGGCTCCATTCTTGCAGATAATAAAACCCACATTGTTTCCCAGAATAAATGCCCGAAGCTCGGGAGGGTGAATGGAGTGGGATGCTGAGAGCTCACAGGCTTGACCTTTCCTGCTGAATCTTTTTCCCTCTCCGACTGCACCTCTCTGCCCAAGCTCAGAGACCAGGTCCTTTGCTAGCCCCCTGTATTTGACATTCAGATGCGACGCTTCATTTTTGAGCATAATGACTCTCACCCTTGCTGTGACATTCATACTTTCCAACCTCCAAGCTTTTTCCCTGTAAGCAAATGGTTTAAATGACAAGAAACAGAGAGCGAACATATGGACGTGCAAACCCCCCAAAAAACGAAAAACTATTGCATCTAGAGGGGATCAGATTCCAGTGGAGAGCTTGTGATAGCAAAGAACGATTGATACTCTGGTGAATAAACGCGGCAGCTGGTTTAATCAAATTTCCCAATAAAATGCAAACTCTAATAAACAGAACCAAAAATAACAATATCACAAGACATATCTAAAAATCTTGAGAGCAATGTGGGCCAATTATTTGATTCAGTTTGCAAATATTTAGCTGATGATTCAGTTCAGTCCTTGTGTGTAGCCGGCATCATATAATATAAGCATGATTGCATAGCAGCTTCCAGCGTGCCAGCCAAGGGAATTAATTTAGAGCTCAATTCTCAACATCTCTCATTCGGCTATGCCACCGGCGCAGTGGCAAAACAAATTGAACATTTAATTAACAAAACACTGTGTAGACATTCTGTAAACATACTGTACTGCTCAAGCCATGAATGCTGCAGCATATTTTCCTGTTATGGTAAATCAGTGTGTCTGACTGGCATCTAATGTCTTTGATTTTCAGCTAATGAAGATAACTACTAAAGACGGGCCGCTTCTGCTCCTAAAGACAGACTACTGTGATTTTGTTGTGAAAAAAGGAGTACAAACCTGTCCAGCCAGGGTAGCAGCGACAATAACCGCTCACTGGGTCACAGCCATCGGCGTGGCTGCAGTCGCAGCGCTCACGGCACTCCAACCCATACGTACCCTCCTGACAACGACGATAATAATAAGAAAACTTGATCTAACTCTTCTAAAATACAGCACAATGATGCAAAAGATTTAGCTGGGTCTTCACATCAATCTCTCAGTTAAAAAGAAAGAAAGACAGACTTACAGGGCAGGGCTCGTCACAGTGCTCTCCTCTCCAACCAGGAGAACATGTGCAAGTGCCATCTATAGGATCGCATGCAGCTCTGTTGCTACATAAGCATGTCTGATTACAGCCCAGACCCCAGGCACCACTGGAACAGAGGATGGAGCAGTCCACACCCTGCCAACCTCGAGTAACAGAGAGAGAAAAATCAAACTATAAACATTTATACAAGAAAAGCGACATGAAGGCTTTATATTAAAATTACCAGACAACTGAACAGTCTAAATCAGGGATGTCAGCTCATTTTATATCATTGGCCTCATACAGTCCACTTTGATCTTGAGTGGGCTGGACGAGTGAAACACTCCTTTCTATGAGTGCAAAGAAGTTTAACTACCCACTTGATCCATGAGATATCTTAATAATAGAAAAAGAAGTGCAATGTCAACTGTGCATCTCAGTTTTTCTGCACACCAAAGGAATTCTGCTCTGTCATCACGACTCTTTCAGCATAAATTGCAAGAAATGTGTAAAACTTCAGAAAAAGTTCTGCAAGGTCATTCACAGAAAATGTTGTATTTTATAATTACTGTGGACCCATTGTAATAAACTGTCATTTCTATAATAGTGAAAGGAACAAAAAAACTGGAAGCTTACTCAAAATTAATTGTTTATCTATAACTTTGTTGTAACATCAGTGATCATGAGGAAGGTCTTCATCTGAAGAAAAGATGGAAAACTTAAGAAACAGCTGTTTAAATCCTGAAAATTAGGTCCTCCATCACATTTTTAAAATCATTCCAGTAGGCTGGGCCGATTTTTGCCCTCAGGCCTTATGTTTGACACCTTTGGTGTAAATAATGGTGAGCTACAATGGTTTTTGCCCTTGTGCTTGAACCCTAAAGATTAATTTAAATAAATGTGATATGATTCAGCTGCAAAGAGAAAACACACCTCTAAGAATGGCAATGTATGAATGAGCACAATAACTATGGATGGACTTGTATAAATTTATTCAGTCCTACTGACTTTGGAGAGTTCTTAAGTTTCTCTTCAGTGCGTCCAGTACAATGGGTAAAAGATTAAAAAAAAAAGTGGTATATTGATAGCATCTGGACTTTGGTAACCTCTTCAGTTGTTTTATTGTGTTCAAATATAATAAAGTTTTTACTTCCAGAGAAATATATCTATATGTCCTGGATATATTGCCCCCAAAACATTGAATAGACTCAACTGTTGGCAGTCAAAATTTACGATTCCTCTATTAACCCACGAGTTAACATCTGTGTGCATGAGTGAAATCTCTCAGGAATAATTGATCTGGGTGGTACTATTGACTGTGTATACTGTGTATTTGGTGCACACTTATTATTTTTATCTTTTATCTGGTGGAAAACAATACAATCTGAGAAAGGAAAATGTTTTTATAGGCAATGAGAGGTTAGAAGGTAAGAAGGATTTGATATCAGTGAGACATTTATGCAGTGCTGTGTAAAAAATCTTGAGCCACCCCTCATTTCTTTATAGTTTGCTTCCAAGGAGCCAGACTTTCTTGTAATTTTTAAAGTGGCCTGCAGCAATAGTTCTCCAGGCTTTCTGAAGGTCCTTGAAAGTTCTTCTTTTAACTTTGGCTACTTTTTCAGTCATTTTTCAGTGTAGTCTTTGCTGTCTTTCACAGAAATATATCGCTTGGCACCTTGTTATTAGCAGTCTGTCACAAAACCAATAATTTGTGCCTATTTCTTTAGTTGAATCAATGAAAAATGCCAAAGATAACACCGTTTGATGGCCATAACATAATATTTTTGCACCAGCAAGGTGATTCCCAAAGTGCTATTGGCCAAAAACGTGGCATATCTTGGCATTGTGTGCAGCGTGTCCTTAAACACTCTGAGGAAACTGGACAAGTGGAGGACAAAAGAAAAAGTGGCAGATCTGAGTTTAAAAAAGAAAAAGTTGGACTTAAAATCAGTTGCAACAGCTTTTTATTAAGGAATGAATCCAGATTTGAAGGTTTTAGTTTAGATTGTTGAGGAGGAGTTTAGGACAGAGGTACGATAGTGACCATCTACAGCCACGTGTAAAGCATAGTGGAGGCTCCGCCATGATTTGGAGTTTGAGGTCAGTGGTATTGTGACTCTTGTCAAAATGTATCGCATTGTCAACAGAAAATAGCGTCATACATTGATCCATCATGTAAAACCATCTGGAAATTGTCTGATTGACAGTGGCTTCATTTAACAGCATGACAATGATTCTACACACACAATTGCATACTATCAGTCATAGATTGGCCTCCCCACACCATGCTCGTTATTATTAAGTGCTCTTCAAGAAGCCTGGAGAACTATTCCTGAAACCTACATGAAGAAATGACAAAAAAAGCTTGCCTAAGAGAGTTCATGCTCTGCTGAAGAATAAAGGCGGTCATACCAAATTTCATTAGAATTGTACGAACAGTTTTTACCTTGCATGTTGCATTCTCATTCATGTTTGCACATTTCAATGAATCAATGCACCTATTTCACATTTTCCTTGAGAAACACATGGAAATGAGGGGTGGGTCAATGAGGGGTGCATTGTACCATAAAATTTTGTCTTAAGAAATTAAGAATAGCTTATGACATGTATTATTCATTAGACTGGAAAATTGAACAGATTAAAGTTTGTACAGGAAAACAACCCAATGCACAGAATGCAACTGAATTTAGTCCATAAGAATTTATGTGTACAAATGTTCATCCATCTGTTCATCTGCACAGCCAGTACACCTTATCTCATGATATAGAAGACTTGTGCTCAGCCTCATGATTCTTTACCTTCCTTGCAGAAGCAGGAGCCATCAACAGGAGAGCAGGATGCATGATTATGGCAAGAGCAGGTGGACAGGCAACTACGTCCAAACAGACCGGGTGGACACACTGTAGAGCAGTCCTCACTCTGTGGGAGAAATAACGCAAAGTTATGCAGCACACAGCCAACATAGCAATAAATGCTGACACTGGCAGACTGAAAAAGGAATAAAATAGTCTGAAAGGATGTGGACTAAAACACTGGGAAGGTTGACTCTATTTCTCTGTATAGCTTACTAAGCTGTTTACTTAAACAAGTCACATTGTGTCTGTATGGAGACTGAAATTGAATGGATTTAAGAAAGTAACTGAAGTTCAAAGGAAGGACCACACTTGATCAGCTCAAGCTATCTCTTCTTAACTTCCAATTATGCACTCTATATATTCTGACAGCGCCTGTTCTGAGCCATGGTTTGCAACCCCATTTCACCCCATCTCTCAACTTCTCTCTTCATCTCCATCTCCCGTTAGATTTCCTTTTCAGCTGAGACGCAGGCAGGACTCCAAAGTTGGAGAATCCAGACTTTTCACCGCTTTCTCCAATCAAGCAATGACTAACTTTGCACTCTTATCTAATCATCTTCACTCTATTAATGCAATCTTTTGAGTTCTTAATAAACTAAAGTCACATTAAGTTACTGCCCTTGCCTTGTGAAATGACTTGCGGAAGATGTATTTTGCAAGCCTTACTCTATAAGGGTGTTCAAAATCTGACACTGTGGAGCCCACTCAAGCAGTCAAGACAATGTTGGCATGCAAATGGAACTGGCACACTGAAATGAAATAAAAATATGGCTCATAAGCATAACAAGTTGCTGTTTGCAAGCTTCCCATGGACTGGATTACACTACACTGCATTACATTACATTGAAAGGTAAAGAAGAACATCCTGGAGTTTGTCTGAGATCTGATTTATGGATGCTTATTGCGATGGACATTGGAGATGATGAAACCATCATGAATTGTGAGCCAAACTAAATCACAAAAATATGTAAAACATCTGTGTGTTCAAACAGACAAAGAAACTGGATTTTTGAGTTCGAACCACTTCTGTGGCTTCAACTTTACCGGTTTGCTGAGTGAGCCAACTTAGCATGCCAAACGGAATCAACAAAAAATGGCAACTTTTAAGATACTCATAATGTGTCCTTTGGCACCGGTGTCCTTGACACACTGTCAGCAGCAGTCTTGGACACAGAGAGATAATGGTCCTCTTTTAATGAGCAAATAAGTCAGCATCAGGAGATTGAGGCTTGGGTTAAAACATGCACCTTCCCCACATTAACCCTGCCCATAAATGTGATGCCAAGGGGTCCTTTACAAGTTTGCCTGTGATCATTTGGGAGCAAAACCCATCTCATTGTTGCCATTACCCTGTGCGTCACAGCACTGATGGCAAAAAACACATTGTGCTCGTCTGTGAGACATTAGCAGCTTTCCATGGATTTGACAGCATGGGAATGCAATAGGGCTGAATCTTGTGGTGAGAACATTGTATCTACATTTTAGCACGTGGGTCCTCATCAGGCTAGATATTCAGCCAAAGCCACACTAGGCAAAAACAGCGATAAAATCCAAGTAAATGAGTTCCACAGTGAAATGGATGGACAGGATCCCACAGGTATCACTTATAGACCAACTCTCTAACCTCTCACTCTAATATACCATAGAAAAGATTGGCAGCCACATTGGCACAGCCTTTTAGTGTTGTTGCATTAAAATTAAGTATCTGGTAAAGGACATGAAGTACTCCGTCTCTGTCCTCTGCATCCTGCTGTCATTAGAATTTCTCTGCTTTAAAGGCTGAGCACAACCCACCTCCACCGCTCTTGTCCCTCCCTCAGCTAGAGATCACAGCCAGTCTATGGATGCCCACACCCTTTGTTTCAAACCCTGACTTGAGTGACAGGTGACACAATGATTTAGAGTTCCAATTAGAGGCCCAGAGGAGTCCTGAGTGGCTCTTGCTTCGCTCACCAGAGATCTGGGGGACTGCTGGCTGCTCACTGCTCTCATTATCATTTTGAACTCAGTTTAAACATGAGGCAGGAGGAGATGTGCCAGTGGACGCCAGGGGCAGAACACACATCTTAAAACATCTCTCCTCCCCGTACACCACATAAAAGCGCCTGTCTGCGAATGAAATTTTTATCAATCGGTTGCAATAACCTTTGTTCTGCCGCAAACGACAGCTTCAAGACTGCTAACAATAGCAGTTCAGTTACAGTTGTTAAGTGCGGCAAGAAGTTCGACCGGCTGGGGGGTGGGGGGTGGGGGAGGGCTGGACAGAGGGGGACTGGCAGGGAGGTGCAGTCTTTCTTCAGAGCTCAGGCAATTTACTGGTGACTGGACTCATGGATAAAACGTCATACAGCCACAAATGACCATGGATTTTGCTGCCTCCATGACTGCGTTGAATTCCACTTGGTTTCCCCCCTCACAGTGCGGACTCCAGTGGTTGGTCTGTTCTCAAGTGGGGAAAGGCAGCTCTCTCATTAGTCGACTGATTCATATTCCTTCTGAGCTGGGAAGGATAGAAGTCTGGATGTGGAGAATCATTATTAATACACGGGCTGTCAGTCCATTGCATAGGAGCAGCAGGACCTTACATAACTACACAGCCGATAGAAGTAGTAACCAGACCAGACCAGGTCGTCCTTGGCCAAAGCACTAAATTCATACCTATTAGTATCTTAATGTAATTGGAGTGCATTTTTTCCAGAAAGCCACTAGCTGACACAACATTGATCAGGCTGGTACCCTTCGAGACTAGATGCAAATGGCACCACTAATTACCAATCATTCTCACTCCTTAACAGTTCATCTAACTGCTGGGTGAGTGAGTGCAGTTTAAAATTCATGCAGCATGGTTGAAAATGAACCTCTGAACCTTCTGATGAGGAGAGAAATCCCTGAGAGATAGGAAAATTGTTTTCACCACCTACAAAGGCAGACTGGAATCCATTCCTAATGCATTCATATTTCACATAAAGCGGTACCAACAGAATCTGTAGAAAAAAAGAAAAAAAAAGAAAGACACCTTACAGAGTCCACATGCTGCAGATTGCAAGGGACAATGCCTGAATAGGTAACATGTAATCACTTTGTCCCAGTCAAAAAGAGCATGTCCAATTACTAGAGCTAAATCAAGCGTGGAGGTGCTCAGTCTGCTCAGACACTTTGCTTGGTTTGCCCCCCGATGGGACTCCAGAACAAAGATGCAGTGGGGAGGCTTAGTCTTATCAGCTGTCCCCCGGGGAAGTGACTTCGCTTGCAATCATAGCCGCAACACCATCATCAACCACATTTTAAAAGCTCCATGTGATAATAACCATGTGTGATGCATGTCACACAATTACAGGTAGCAGCTACACAGCTCTACCTCTGTAACAAAGTGTTTGCACAGCAGCAGCTTTGTTCAGAGTACAAAAAAAAAAAAAAAAAAAAACTCTCCACACACACTCAAACACACCAATCCTCCATATGAGGTGTGTCTGGTCCCATCTGACTGCCTTCTTTTCTTTCCAGCTCCTGCCCTCTAGGTCTATTTAATGGATCTGGCAGTCCTTCCCAGCAGCCGCCAAAGAGAACAGGTGGAGCAAATTAAGACACAGTCTGCGGCCCTACTCGGTAGCTCAATTCACCACAGTGGCCTGGTGTAAGACACAGGCAATTTCCACCGAAATGTAATGTTGGCAGGAATGTACCCTTGCAGTCGCTGTTGCTCTCTAACTTCAGATTGCAAGACAAGAAATACAATAGGGAAACTGATTGAAGTTACCCAACTAATTTGACAGTTGTAAGAGGGAACAATGTGGCTGCAACAAAAACCGACTAAAACGAAAACATATATAGGTCAAGGATTCAATTTTCTCCCAATTGGTCCAGGAGTACAGATCACTGATGCAACAAGTCAAGACATATCGACTGTATTTGTAAAATACACACGACCCATTATTAATGTCTGCACTGGGAGGTACCAGAGGATTTATTGTGATGCGGTAGAGCACATTTATAATAAGGCGATAATAAAATGTCTCCCCTTGCTCTTGACTGTCTGTGTACAAAAAGCTTCTAAAGTGAAACTGGGACAACTTCCAAAAAAATTATGACCACACTGACACAAACCTTTTACAACAGCCACAAAAAAACATGAAACATAAGTCAAAGCTGCAACCTTCACAACTTAGGCTCATGGCGGAGAGTTTCGCAGCATATGGTATGAGACATGCGAGTACAATTATTGGTTAGTGGAGATAGAGATATTCTTCAGTATATTAAAGATCACGAGGAGCGAGGTTACAAATACAATTAACCCTTGAGCATTTCATGAGAAATTAATGTAACCAATAGCATAATTACAAGTTGACATGGTAATTATAGCTGCGAATAAATTAAAATGGACATGCGAGTGTCAACGTGGTTTAGAACACAAAGTCATGGATGTTCAAGGACTGCTCTTTCTAAGTGTTTTAAATGCCGTTTAAGCTTATGCTTGTTTTTAATGCATTTTGAGTGCTCTTTTCTCTGTTTTTCCACCAACTTCTTTTTTCCTCCTTTTCCTTGAGTACACATTGGCTGTGTTTCGGTTTGCATAGCGTAACTGTGGCCCCACCTTGGCATTTTGGCTCTGGGAAAAGAGATCTAGATCTCATGAGATCAGGTAAAGGTCAAATTTGAAAGAAAATCTTTAATAAAACATTATCCTGAAAGTGGCCACAGATATGAGTACAATAAAATAGCAGTGAATGTACATGATACTCACCATGAACCCAGGGGCACATGTACAGGTACCCGTGACAGGATGACAGTCAGCTCCGTTGGCACAGCTACAAGTCAGCATGCAACCCTCTCCATAGAATCCAGGCGGACAGGACTCATTACAGTAAAGCCCTGTCCATCCCGCAGAGCAGGTGCATTCACCAGAAAGCGGGTGGCAGCTACAATATAATGAGAAAGAAATATGGGACAATGACAGGAAGAAAAAGGGTGAGGTGAAGTTTGAGCTCTAAAAGTATCAACACTTCATTCTTGAGCAGGATCAAAGTGTGAAGTCCGCGCCAAAAGCCATTCATCCATCTACGCGTCTACGTGCTCGTTTCTGATAGATGAGGTGTCCCTTTTCTCCTTCGTTCTGTAATGACTTCTATGGCCGATGCCCAACTCTTGCCGGAATCAGAGCATTAACATTGCATTAACTATGAATGCTGCTGAGAAATTATGAATGAAGCAAAGGTCGCGATTAAAAGCTAACTGGATGACATGGCTAAGAGGTGTCCAGACTTCAGAATGAGTGCTGGCATAGAGCTAAGATGAGACAAAATTGAGTTGCAGAAATCTTTATTCATATGGAGAGTCTTTGCTTCAGGGCTTGGTCAGAGCAAAGCTGTGTGTGGCCTTGCACTGATGTCTCACTTACCTGACGGTGTTGGTGGTGTTACAGGGGCAGTACTTGTCACAAATGAGGCCGTATAGACCTGGGGGACAGAATCTCTCCTGGCAATTAGGCCCTTTAAACCCTGTTTCACATAGACAGGCTCCATTGATATGGTGACACTTGGCTCCATTCTGACACTCGCACTTCTGGTTACATTGCGGTCCATAGGTGCCCACAGGGCAGTCATCCTGACATCTGGAGGAAAATTACAGAGCAGTGACGGAGTCTTTTAAATTGCTGCTCTAAAAAATGTCAGGTACATGGGGGAAAAAATGAGTCAAGACTTGTAACATGAAAATCTGATGTTGGAAATGTTAAAGATTCTTTTTGTGCATGTATGATATATATATACAGATATATACAATGTTAATTTCAACAATTGAATAAAATGAATTGAATAAAGAATAATCTGCAAAATCTCAAACTCTGCTTGGTTCCATCTTTTAAAATGTGCTCATTTTTCTGTCCTTTCTCTAGTTCATGTTTTAGGGTTTCAAACACAGACAAATCCCACCTTTCAGCTCTGTGAGTGCAGTTCAGTTAATAAATTATGGTATTTTTCAACAATGTCAATGCTTAATCACTACAGCATTAAAAAGCCTTTACAAATTGCACATGGTCACAAGTACATGAAGGAAATTGAGTCAATTTTATATTTATTATGAGCCATTTTAGTAAAACTGAAACATTTCATTTTGGATACATATTTCATAGACCCTGAACCTTCTAAACTCAAAGGAAAATAAATGCGGGCAAATATTTTACTCTAACCACTCTGTTCACATTTTAAAAGCATAAGATAAATATATGATAGGTTGCTTGTAAAGTTTTATTTGTATTATTATTTTATTGTTTTACGTTGGTACCAGTCACCATCTGATTTTATAGCAGACTACATTTTTGTGTGTCTTCAGAAGGTTAGCTGTTAAATAACCCCCACTCACATCTTGCATCAGGCATTCTTAATAGTTCACATGACAGTGTGAGGCAAGGTCTCACGATGGTTTCACCTGAAACCTCTGCTGATAATGACACTCACCTTTTTCACGCCTTGGCTCGTGTGATGAGGCACATGATCAAGAGCGGGTCAACGACCCTCTTAAGGGAGAACTCCCACTAGGGTTTAAATACCTGGGACTGACCTGGTTGTGTAATGGTGTGGGGGATATTTTCTTGGCACACTTTGGACCGATTAGTACCAACTGAGCATTGTTTAAACAGCCTACCTGAGTTTTGTTGCTGACCATGTCCGTACCTTTATTACAGCAGTCTACCCATCATCTAATGACTGTTTCCAGCAAGACAGCACGCAATGTCACAAAGCTCAAATCATCTCAAACTGGTTTGAAGATGACAGTGAGCTCACTGTACTCCAACGGCCTCAACAGTCACACGTTCTCAATCCACAACAGAGTACCCCTGGGATGCGGTGGAATGGGAGATTCACATCAATACACGCAGCTGAAAAATCTGCAGCAACTGTGTGATGCTATCATGTCAATATGAACCAAAATCTCAGAGGAATGTTTCCAGCACCTTGTTGAATCTCTGCCACGAGGAAATGCGGCAGATCTGAATGCAACAGGGTGTTTTTGGAAAGTGCATGTAAATATAATACTAAAAAACAATAATGCTTTATCATATTTTACGCAATGCAAAGATTGTTTAAGAATTGGAAATTGAAATAAAACTCCAGCCCCAGCTTCAATACATTAAATAATATGGATATATTATTAACAGTGTTGCCACAGTTACTTTGAAAAAGTAATATATTACGGACTACTGATTACTCCTTCCAAAAGTAACTTAGTTACTTTACTTTAGAGCAGGGCGATATGGCCAAAAATATTTATCACGATATATATTTGAAAATTTGCGATAACGATATAACTGACGATATAATTGATGCGAGACAAAATACAACTCCACAACATTACTAGTGCAAAAAGACAACCTTCCATTTATTTTCACTTAAACAAGAAGCTGGTTTTTATGTACATTAAAGCTTTATAAAAATGTAACAGTGCAAATGCAAATTCCTTGCTTAAAGTTTAACCAAAAGGCATTTCCAGTAGAAATGGGCTGACATATCCTGAGCATAACCATGTATAATATCCACTGAAGTTAAAAAGAGGTGCTTTGCAACATGAAACTGCAGTGTGCAGTACATATTTTTCAGACCATAAGGTGCACGGGATTATAAGGCACATTAAGCGAAACAAAGAAGTCAGATAAATCAAACTTTATTAAACTCATTCTTCTTGCTTCCTCCACTTCTGTACCATTGAGTCATTAATGTTGAATTCTCCGGCAGATACTCTATTCCCATGTTGTTGCAGTATATTAATGACTAACCTTGTATTGTGGATGGATCATCTCAGTTGTTCTCCTGACTGAAGTTTGGTCCGTTTACAGCATCCTGCCATGCGATTGCATTTGTCTCTAACTATCAGGAACCTTAACGTTAACTTTTATAAGTGGAAAAGTGTTAGTGTTCGTCCTCCAGCTTCACTGTTTATGTTATGCTAGCATAGCTGTGTCACTAGCGATCAGGTAGCACATCATTATATACCAGCTAGCCCAACTTCAGTAACCCTACAAACGTCACTGCTGTTTAGTTTCCTGTCTTCATTTATGTTGGACATGATAGCAGAGCTGTACATTTGAATTTTTTCAGAAATCTCAGCGGTAACTAGCGAGCTAACTTCCGCTAGCGTCCTGCTAACTTCTAACTCCGTTAAATGTAATACATTTTGTTTTCATGGATGCCTGGAAGTTAAACTTCATAGTTACACCTGGTAAAGCAGCAATGCTGATCGTTTTATTAAAGATGAAAGAATTGAGACAGTTTTTAACTCTCAGTGATGCTGCAGTGTTCGTTTGACCTAGGGTTGCCAACCGTCCCTTAAAAAACGGAATCGTCCCGTATTTAGAAACAAAAGTACACGTCCCGTATTGAGCTAATAAGGGACGCACTTTGTCCCGTAATACAGTGAGAATCAAAAGTAGTCTATAAATGTTTATGGAATTAACACTTTGTTTGAAAGCATAATTCCCAGCCCCTCTCCTGCTTTGTGACCAATGAGCTGACAGCACACTTATGACAATTCGAGTATGACAAGTCAGATTACCGTTCATCTCATTGGTCGAGGAAAGGTTGCTTACGGAGAAAATACCGGAAGACAACAGATGACCACAACAAGAAGCATGGCCAACAGGGAAACAAACGCCGACACTGCGGTGCAATTCTCGGACGACAGTACACCTAAAGCTGGACATACACTGTGCGATTTTCAAACTGCACGATTGACTCACAGGGGTTATAAGTTTATAGGTCACGAGGCAGGGTCTCACACTATACCGCCCGATGCTCTGATGCGACCTGAGTGCTCACACTGTGACTCCATAAAATGAAGGTTATAATAGAAAATCTGTCGCTCGCTCTCCCTCTCTGTCTTTCACTCAGACAGATACGCACGCCACCACCATCAACTTTGCTAAATTGCTAATGAAAGACATTGATCAGGCAGCTGTGATTGAGCAGCAATGTAAATCCAACTATTTTCACGGTTGTTGTGGTCGTGATAATTTTGTGATGCCACATCGAAAAGGCTCGGATGAGCTTTCCAAAGTTCTACAAGTTGTGCCTCCATCGCTTGTGTCCAGATCACACGCCGTGCTGCAACGTCTTTTTCACCGACGTTTACGTGTGAGCAGCTGCGGTGACACCCTCACTTTTTCCATAGGCATGCTTCTAATGGTGGGCGCATGAAGAACATGAGGGGCGTGAAAGCTCGGGGAACCCTTAACCAATTTCTTGTCCACCAGGCCACGGCAGAAGCAGATATGGTATGTAAACATTGGTTTGTTTTTTTTAAACCCTCTGGTTAAGGTTAATATGGGCATGTGCAGTGAATATCAGCGCTATGTGGCCAGAAGTGTGATAATAAAATTTATTTTGTGTAATAAACAACTGCAAGGATAGATGATTACAACAAATAGATGACTAATACATAAAAGTAATACATAGATTAATAATGATGATGAGTTATGATGTGTAATCATGGGAACAAGCGGGTTTACAAACAGGAGCAGCTGATTAGCATTAGAAAAGCTGAAATAATACCTCAACTGAAGCCAATTGTACTAAATGCACTATATGTGCACTGTTACAAGAATATTTTTGTTCTATTGCTTTCTATTAATTTATATAATTTTAAGTTAAGCAGGACAGAGTTCTTTTAAAGAAAGATTTACTTATATTCTCAAAAGTTAAGCATGACAGGCTTCTGTTTAAAAAAGAGACCTGTTTTACTGTGTTAATGTTGTCATTTTGAGCTAAAAATAAATGGCTAAATGATCATTTGTTTCCCATATGGTCATATCACAAAGAATATGCATCTGCTTAAATCAAATTCAAGTCAAATGGTTAAAAAATAATTTCACACACAAAAAAACAAAGGCACTGCGCACGCGCGTTTTACTCATATTCTATCGCGATATTTCATTTTCCTATCGTTGCCTAACATTATACCGGTATTACCGTGAACGGTATAATATGGCCCAGCCCTACTTTACTTTATTTTTAAAGTAACTAAGTTAGATTACTAGTTACTTTATTAGTTACTTTCAGAAGCTGCCAATAACACTCCCCACTGCCTCAACATAAAAACATCAACCGGTTTTGCCAATACTCACTTTATTGGAAGTGTATTTTAACAGTAATGTCAACAATATATCTCCTGACATTTGAAGCTGAACTTTTTCCTGACAGAAATACTTGTTTGTATGAAAATAAAGAAAGTCTTGTTACTTCACTTAACATAAATACTTTTTATAAAAAAAAAACAAAGAAAGTTTTTGACTTTAACAAAAACTTTATAAAAAACAATAAGTCGACTTCATTTAACAAATACTTTTTTATAAAAAACAAACAAACAAACAAACAAACAAACAAACAAACAAACAAAGAGTCTTTCTTGACTTCCCTTAAGATACTTTTTTTTTATCATCCACATGTAAGCACTATTGTCCGCTTTTGTAACTTTGGACTAATCTTATGAAAAAAAAGAGACTGCAGGTCCAACTTAAATTGCCTTACTTTCTTGCAAGTAATTGATTTAAGTTAATCAACTTGAAAACTTTAATAAGTTTATTAAGTGACTTTGATAAACTTAATTCAGTTACTTGTAAATAGTTATTTAAATTGGATTCCCCATTCTCTTTTTTTCAGTATATGTTGTCATTGCATGTTATGGGGGAAACAGTAGACTGGAGCGAGTAAACCAGTGGTTGTACCTCATTAACAGAAGCTTCTCAAACCCTTTGTCAGAAAGTCGATTTCTTTTAGGCGTGAGCACCAAACCTCCCAGACTAAAAAGTCGCTCCACAGGAGTACTTGATGGGGTTGGAGTGTTATACTTTAAAAAAAAATGTCTTTATGCTTGAAAACGTATGCAGAATCTGAAGGTCGTAGCCTGACATCAGGTAGTCCATGACTTCTTTTTCTGCAGAATAGGTCTCCTCCTCTGGCTCTGCCATCTCACCTTGGCTGCTAGATGTAGTAGCACTGGGCACACTGGCAGGTTTTTTTGCCAGAGGAGCAGTGGTGCAACACTCTGCTGTCAGAAGTTGTTGTACTCGCTCCCTCCTTCCTGTATCTCTCAGCCATCGGAGTTTGAATTTTGGACAACTGGCAGCTGTGAGAAGGGCATCTTTGTCGTCTAGCACACCGGTGAAACGAGTCTGAATAGCCTAAAAAACATAATCGATATTTTTATACCTACAATTTAATATGTTATTGAATTATTTGCAAACCATGCCTAATATGAGATCAGTATTATGGATTTATTTTGTTTTAGGTTACTTGTAAACATTTTAATTGTTGTAATCTTATTTTTCAATGATAATTAATATTCTGTTCCATGTTTGTGAATTGTATGAAGCAAAAAATTTGACAAATTTAAAGACAGAGCGTACCTGTACAATGGCATCTGGAAGGCCTGCAGTCATCCTGGAGAGGTCATCTTTCACAGCCTGGGTCTTCTGCATCAGAACTTCAAGTGTTAGTAGTAAAGTTCCATATGGACAGTCGCCTTGTAAAATGTCCAGTGCTGCAGTCAGAGGTTTCATGGCCATGCAGTACTCATGCAGGACCTGGTATTCTTGATCTTTGAAGCACTTCAGTCCTAGCTTTGTGCACAGAGTATTCAGCTCACCCATGGGGATGTCTGCAATTCTCTTTACAGCATCAAAAAAGGAATTCCACCTTGTGGGTGTTGGTATTAGGAGCTTTCTTTTACTGATTTCTTCCACTGTTTCTGATGCAAGTGTAGATCTACTCAATTTGGTCCGAAGAGCTGTGCATTTTGCTGTGCTGCTCCTATACACAGCCCTGCTCTCTGTGTGCAAATTATGTTGATGGTGTGCAAAGCACACCTGCGGTGCGGGGGAAGAGACAGCTGACCATCACTTTCATTCTGACAGATCAGAAAAAGTGACATCATCGTCTTTGGGGGTGGACTCTTCCTTCTCCGTCTCATCATCGGACTCCGTGACAGGATGATAAATTTGAAACGCCTTAACAAAGTTGGATCCATTGTCAGTAACTGTTGCAACTACTTTGTTGAGTAATCGTTTTCGATTTCTGTACCAATGACATCATACGTGTCTACCACGAATCCGCCTACATGCTAATGCAACCTTGTAGCGCTCTAATGTGGTTCTACTGATCCAGTGGAGCGTTACTCCCATATAGCCTCTGTTGTTAGCAGTCCAAATATCCGCGGTAGTTGAAACAAAGTCAATTTCATTCAGTGCGGCCTTCAAACTCTCCAAGTAAGAAGTAAAAGTCGTTCGGTGAGGCAGCTCGGCATTAGAAGTAGGGATCTTTTTTATTATGGCACGAAACGAGGGCGAGTCAACAGTGTTTATAGTTAGCATTTCTTCTACAATATACTGCGCGACCAACTTCTTCAATTCTTCATCACTTACTGGTTTTGCACCAAAGTCCAACTTTTGTTGTTTGAGGGTGTAGGACCTCCTGCGGAAGTCACGGCTCTCTGCTTCGGACCACTTGGTGGGACTCTCTCTGTGAGTTTGACTGTGCCGTGCTGCGACTCCAAAATGTTTCCTTAAGTTTGACGTAGTGTTTTTGAAGGTAGATAACACTTTTACGCCGACACAGAGTGTAGAACGAACCTTAATATTGAAATCTTTAGTTGACAGAAACTCAAAATAGTGACCATATTTCCAGCTAAAGAACGAACATCTCTCTCCCTCCATTGTTGTTTACACTTTTTTTTACGTCGCTGGCTGCTTGTGAGCGGGAAACGTGAGCTGTTGCTTATGTGACGTTTTACGACACGTATGCGTTTGTCATCCGCTGAGACGAAAAGAAGAAACCAAATCTTTTTGCTTTAAAAATAGTAACGCACAGTGGTTTGGACAAGTAACTTTAATCTGACTACTGTTATGGAAATAGTAACGCGTTAGATTATTTGTTAATGAAAAAGTGGTCATATTCAGAGTCACTGATTATTAACACTCTTCTTACATTTCAAAGTTTTAATAATGAATGTTTACTTTAAAAATACTTTCATAAATCCATGGTCAAATTTTAACAAGGACAGCGGGCCTCTGCTGTCAGTACTTCAGCGTCTCTGCAGGGGTTGGACAAGACTCAGTAATCGTCATCAGCTAAACAGAAACTGCTTCAGTTTTCTGCACATAAACTAGTGTAGATCCAAAAATGGATTTCTTCATTCACTTCAATATACTGACTTAAGTATACAGTCCTGGTGGAGTTTCAGTCTCAAGAGTGTAACAAAGCTTTTACAAATAGCTCAATTACAACATAAAATGGCCAAGTTATGTTTCATGTTTAAATTACCCTAGCTTTAGTTTTATCAGAGGACAATGGTATTATTATACTAGACACACGTGGGTGGGGGGTAACACAATCTTAGATTATTCCTGGCAGTTTAATTCACCTGCCACTGACAAAATGAATGAGGGCAATTTTGCAAAATAATAAAGTAAAGGAAAAGGTCTTGTAAAGGAAGTGTTTCCATCCAAGAGACAATTGCTTTAGCTGAACTAATAAACCCAGGCTGCTCTGGGCTGCTCTGGCAGGCACGAGGAGCTAAAAAGATCTGTGGATTTCAATGAGACCTTAATATAAGCCCATTACTTATAATTAATGAGCAGACTCCAAACAGCATGTAGCTCATGGTGAGATCAATGGATAGGCTGGGAGTGGATGAGGATGAAGGCTGAAGACATGAAACCTTGCTGGCCAGCATGAAGTACAAGATTAATTAAACATACAACGCCCCTATTAAAAGCTTCCAATCTACCTTCAAATGGACTAATGGGCATTTATAAATGCTTATTTCTCTCGAGTATAAGAATATGCTAGGATTTCCTTTATCTTTTTAAAGAACAGCCAGGTTTGTGCCTCATTTAGAAGTCAACAAAGAGAATGGGTCAATGAGTGACTGTTAAATGCGGAACTGCATGAAACCATTCTTTTGCATTAAATACTAATATCAATAAATCATGCCTTTGTATGACCTATTTTAAGTAGGAGCACAAAAGTTTGCTGATAGAACTTCAGAAAAAGCCGTTTTGAATAATAACTGAGCGGTCTGTTTGTCAGCCGGACGTGTCACCTGCATACCTGCGTCCACTGAAGCCGGCTGCACATTGGCACTGCCCCGTGATGTGGTCGCACATTCCACCGTTACGACAGGAACAGTCTTTGCTGCAGTTGATGCCGTACTTGCCAAGAGGGCAGGGCTGGGCACACACTGAACCCTGTGAAAACAAGCCAACAGACTTGATTGAAGTTTGGACAGTTCAGACCTATCGTTAATGTCCTTCTATGTGTCTGCAGATGTGTTTACTTTTTCTTCTTTCTTTTTTTTTAGAAGGCAACTGAAAGCATTACATTCAAGAAGTAAGTTCAAAACTGTACACTTTACTGTGGAAGATATTTTCACATATTATCTTCAGAAAGGTCAATGCAGAGTTAATTTTCACATGGAAAGTTCACAGTAGTCAGACTCCACACTACAAATTCTATTTTTTTTTTCTCCTTCCAGGGAGCAGAGACACAGCATTCTCATTTATTGTACTTTTTCCCCCCTAAACTTACAACAGCGTTCAAGTATTTTCTCCCCTCGGGCCTTTGCTTTTGCTTTTGTGACCTACCGTCCACCCAGCAGGGCAGGAACAATCTCCTGTGATGTGGTGGCACGTTCCTCCGTTCTGACAGGGGCAGCGCTGTTCACACTGAGGCCCATGACTACCGGAGGGGCAGCGCTCCCCACAGCTGTCAGCACACAAGTCAAAAGTATCAGATAAGTAACCTGTCTTTGCCTGCAGTTCTTTGCATCAGCAAGAAATTGGATATACACACTCACATTGCTACATAAAATGTGCCAAAAGAGTAAATATGATAGTGGTACTCACAAAGCCCCTGTGTAGCCTGGTGCACAGATGCACTCTCCTGTCTCGTGGTTGCAGGTGGCACCATTGAGACATTGGCATGGTAACTGGCACGCCTTGCCGTAATAACCATGCTCACAGGGCTCCTCACAACGCCATCCCTGGTACCCATCAGTGCAGACACAGGCACCTGTGATGGGGTTACACTTAGCCCCATTTTGGCACTGGCACCGATTGCTGCAGTGAGGTCCCCAGAAGTCACTCTCGCAGCCTGCAGGCACAGAGACAAGTGGCATCAAGCACACCAGAAAAAAAGAGGAGACTATGCATCAGAATACACTCGCGAACACTGAAAATCATAACGGTCACATAAAAACACAATAAATAATAAAGTGACTCATTAATGATTGTTTGGAATAACCATAAAAGTTCATCATTAATAATAAATGATCAGGGGAAATCTTCCTCCCAATGAATTACTCTTTATTATAATGGTATGATTTGGAAGCGCTGTCTCAGACTGCTTGCAAATCTATCTCTATGTCTCCAATATTAATTTTCATCAGTTCAACAAATTCAAAATCTAAAGCTTTAATCTGTGTATTTTTTTTATCTTTTGAACATGTAACAGCAAACAAATTGCTGGATGTAATCTATTCACTCAATTAATTGAACATATTATTAAAATACTATCTGTGTACCAAAAGGCTGATATTCTTCCTGTGGGCCACAGACCTCGATTAAAAACACATCAATAAAGCACACTGGTACCCGTGGTCAATGTTCCCTCTAATTTTTCATGTGTCTGAGCGAACACACAAACTCCCTGAGCGGTCCCTTCGACCACTGTGAGCAACAGCAGACGTGTGCACTGTGGTCACGGCAGCATCGAATCCATCCAAGTTACACGGTTTATTAAAATAATCAAATTACAGCATTTATGTTAGACTACTTTTAATTAACTGCTTTAGCCCACTTACAATGAAAATTTAAAAAAAAATCTTGTTCATGACCTGTGCAGTACGTTAACACTATTGGAAGTAAAAATAACTTGAACTCCAATTTTGAAAACACAACTTTCTTTTTTTAATTTTTTTTTTTTTAAATAAAGCTCTGACTTGTATTATAAGTATGAGTCTGTGGTCTGGGAGAGAGTCCTGTCTGCAAAATACAGCATATAATGACCAATGTTGGGCAATTAATTATATAGTTACTTCTTCAAAAAAGTAACCGAGTTTTGCAAACAACAAAGTTTCTTGCAGCTGTTTACCTAAAAATGCAGCCAGGGCGGTTTTTTAAATAAACATTTCAAATTATTTACAGAACAATCAGCTGTTCTGCATCAAATCTGATGCCACACAAATCATTTGTGCCGCTCCAACAAATCATTTCTGTCCACTATGAGATAAAGGAGAACAACAGCCTGATACCTGCAGGCCTGACAACAGGAGATGTATCACTGCCGTAACACCTGTAACATTCAGTTGTCGCCTCATTGTTCTGACACACACACAACAACACTATCGAGTACACTACACACTAACTACACAAGATTTGCGCTAAACAACGCAAATCTCTCACGTCTCAAAACACCGCCATCACTCCTAAAACTCCCCCCTTCCCAAACAACTAAATGCCATGTTGCCATATCATTTTTTGATTGGTCGACATGGTACATTTTTCCACCAATAGGAAAGGCGGCGGGGGTCGGGAGGGGGGCTGTTTTTGCTCACAGGCAGAGAGCGCTTTCGAGCGTTTCCGCAGTAAATATAAACAACAATAGGAAAAAAACAAACCTTGCACATATATATATATATATATATATATTTTACGTGGCCTATCAACACAATTTAAAAACTGGTATAAAGTCCACACTTTTTCCGTCAATTGTTCCGTCTGTCCTGCTCACATCTCCAATGGTTCTACACGTTGTCATTAACGTGACTTCACTCCACATCAGCCATGCCGCTTTGCTAGCTAAAACACCGGTGTCGGCGCATAAGGATGCTGTCATAGCCTGTGGACGACGTTGATTAGCTGCGTATATACGAATGTGAATCTCATCATTGGCTGGACTATGGGATAAGGTGACATCGTTCTAATCCCATACTGGAGCAGCCAGTCACTTACTGACTAACACTGCAAAACAGAATTGTTAACGTATTTATTTTAATTTCAATTCAGGTTAGATTTTCTTTTTTTTTTGTGCACAACACAGATTTTCTGTGCGCAGAGAGCGTGCAGCAGTGCGCAATTGCGCACACGCGCAGCTTAGAGGGAACATTGCCCGTGGTGTTCCTTCGTTACCAAAACCAGTACACTGGCACTGCGGTTTATGGACTGATCCAATATGTTTACCATCTTCCTGTTGTAGCCAGCAACAACAACATAGAATTTTCCTGCTTGGTAAGATGTTTGCTTTAAAAAAAAACCTAAATTATAAAATCACGGCACAGTTTAGATCTTCAGTGGGAATAAATTACCTTGTGGCTCAATACCACAGAGTTGAGAGGTATAACAAGAAATTGCTGGTTTTGGTCTTTCCAATGATTTTTTTTTTTCACTCTTGCTCAGGATTGAGAGCAGGTACTTTTATGAGGATGCCTTGAGCAAAAAACAGACAAAAGACCCTCCACAGAGCTAACGCTGTCAAGCAATTGCTAAGAAAAACGGACACAGAGAGACAGGAAGAACGTGTGGACTCCCCAATGAAAAGATCTGATTAGAAATCAAAATGAGACAGTTCACTTATCTCCTGTTTCATACTCTCAAAAACGACCCATATATGCTTGTGCTTGTCCTATTATAAGGTAGCAACAATGTACAACAACATTTATATCTCGTGTCTGTATGAGTCAATACAAAAGAAAACAAGTGAAAGAAAGCTTCATTATTGTTAATTACTTCCCCAAAAGACATCCTGACCAACCATCTCTCTAAAAGTAAGTAAGTATATTAAGGTCTTTACCCAGGATACCTCACATTTTAATATGATTTTTTTCTATTTGATATTTCCTATGTTGCTACACTAGCATTCAGAAAACCTTTCAACCTTTATCAATTGTGAACATTTCATAACTTTATGTTTAATACTGAACACGGCTGAAACTTCAGCTTTTTAACATTTTCTATCATTCTAGAAAATACCAAAATCCAACTTTACAGCTCTGCGGATGAAAATTTTAAATGTTTTCTAACATCATCTTCATCTTACAGTAATGGTGCCAAGGATGTGGGCATAATTTATATGTTGCAGTTGCTACTTTTAAAGCTGCATGCAAGGGGAAGAGCGACATCATAAAACAAACAGTCAGCACAATATCTTCTTCTTTGTGTGTGTCAGGGCACCTTAACCTACCGGTTCGAAAAACGGACCCTTCACACAAGTGCATTAAACCTGTATTCTTTAAAATGGCCAGCAGGGGGTGATCCCGGTGGTTGAGAAAATTGCCTATGACCTCACTACTGGCTCCACTTATTATCCCTCAAAGCATTTTCAGAGGTGGTTAGCAGTGTTGCCTCACAACAAGGAGGTCCTGGGTTTGAATCCAACAAATGTAGCTGGGGCCTTTGAGTGGGTTCTCTCTGATTACTCTGGTTTTCTCCCACAGTCTGAAAGCATGCATGTCAGTTTAATTGGTAGGTGTGAGTATGAATGTGTGAATGTGTTAGCCCTGCAAGGGACTGATGAACTGTGCAAGGTGTATCCTGCATCTCCCGCTATAACAGCTGGGACCGGCTTCAACACCAACATTTTCCTATTGAGTTTATGGTCTCAGCAGTTTAATCTGTCCTGTAATACAATACTTAAGATCTCGTTTAGCATGGGAACCTGGCAACCTCATGTAGTCAGGACCTGTCTCATCTGATCGCATGACAACCTGTGACTGAAGATGAAGTTGCTGCAAATTTCTGCATGCAGCTACAAAGGCATGAATTTGGTGGTGCTGATCCTTCCAGCAACACCACATGTAAAAGCAGATCATTTCACCACATCTAAAAGCAGTCATTAGACTCAGTGTTGATATAAAAATGTAAATTTGCAGGTTTTAAATGTTTTGGTTCAAATTCCTTGTAGTGGACAGATGACAGCTCTGCATTACCAACAAGCAAATAAAACGATTAAAAAGGTGCGAATACAGTTCTGTTACGATGAAATGGCGGTAAAATGTATAGCGTGAGACTGAATATATGTGATGTTGACATATCACAACCATCACAGAGAAAAATCTTAATAACACCCTGAAATTAATCTGCAAAAAAAAAGAAAAAAAAAAGAGAAGCACGTGTGCAAGCTGTTCACACCTTTCAGTGACTATACGAACGAGCGAAGGAGGACTCAGAGACTAACACGAGGAACAAATCATTTTTCATATATAACAGTTTGATACTTTAATGGTTTTAACGCCTCTTTTCAGGTGGAACTTCAGCAGCCAGCTGTCAGAATGAAAAAAAAAATAAAGTACTTGAGACAGTCGAATTATCAAACTGTTGTAAACGTTTGCGAGCACTCATTTTTCACATTTTGCTAAATGCACAAGCTGACTAATTGTGCTGAACTTGGAGTAATATAACAGAAAAGTTTAATTTGGATCCACACCTGTATGAGACAATGGCGGCTCAGTGTTAAATTCAGTGGCATTACTAAGAAGTACCTTAGGGTATGATGTAAAACAAGTAATTCACACATTCCTGGGAATTGTTCTGTTTAAAAAAAACCCCCACAAAACTCAATTGGACCTGCAATCAAGGAAACAACTAGTGATCAACAATCACAATGTGAATGAAGAACGATCAGCACTGAGGTGGGATAGTAAGCTGCCTTCAGTCCCAGCCAGGTAATTGTTCATTTGAGGTCCTAGTAATGATTTAAGTGACTGATATGGCACTATATCTCTCCATCAGCAGCTGTATTGCCTCACAGAAAAGCCCAGCTTGAGATCCAGGGCAGCACAGCAGCCAGGATGGTGAATATTCCCCTATTGATTCGCACACCAACACAGCCTGAGCTGAAAATGTAAAGATGCCGAGCACCCCCCCCCCCCCCCCCCCCCTTCTATGCTCACTTTGCCAGAGCTGTGATCAACCGAAATTGGAGCTTAATGAACTCTGTTTCATGGTCGGCACTGAAGCCTGCTTTTCCAGGTACACAGCAGGAAGATGATCAGCCCTTCACTGATACGGACAGGTCTGCCCTGAAGGGGGTCCCGAAACACTGGGCTAGTGCAGTATTGCTTTTGCGTTTGGACAGACTAGAGACTACATTACAGGGCTCTCACTGATTTGATCTAATCTGCTCCTGGCCTCCAGTCTGCCATGAATGAGCTCCCTGAAGGTTGAGCTGCTGCCACGCAAACGACCCTGGCACATTAAACTTGAGGGGTGTGCGGGCGGTGGTGGTAATGGATGAGCAGTTTAACTGCAACTTGGTTTAGCAGTCTATAAGCACTCATCAGAGCTTCCTCTGCTCAACAGTGCTCCCTCGACACAGCAGAAAAATGGGCAGTGTCTCTACAACTTAGAGGCATCATAACCTCTGGTTTCAGTTCAAACCTTGGCCACATTAGTAGAGATGGCATTTTACATTCTTACATGCACAACTAAAAATATAATATCAATTTAAAAAAAAAAATCAATGCATAAATACCAGAGAGGCAGAGAGAAACAGAATAAACCAAAATCTATCCCGTGCTTAATTTGCAGACTTTTCTGGTGCTTAGGAGCTCAACAAATGTTACTATTTGAAGTTTTAAACCTCCTTTAGCTTCCAGTTAGAGGCACATTGAGAGCAAAGCCCATTATCTTGCTGTCTCTCTCCTACATGGAGGTTCGGAAACTTTACCCAGTAGTCTTTCACTCCCCAGCTCTGCCAGCATTTAACTGTGATTAAGGAGTCAGAGTTCATGATGAGCTGCGGGCAAAAACAGAGAGAAATAGCAGAAGAAAGTAGCATGTAGCATGAAGGCTTCAGCTTCCAGAGAGAACAGCTAAATTGTGTGTGGTGGTGAGGACTCCTGTGGGTTTTGGTCTGTAGGCAACAAATCCCACAGACTGAAACCAGAGAAGATGCAGTCCAAACCATTAGCTGGTCTGGCCTGGGTCACTGTGTCTAACCAGAGGACACATACACCATCCAGCCTGAGCTCTCAGAGCTCATAATGTATAACAGTTAGAATGTGGATAACCTCACACACAGGGAAAGGTCCAATCCCAGGATGCTGAGTAAAATCCCCTCTGCTGGAACAAAACAGATCATGAAGGGCTACCAGCAGGTAGTAAACTTCTGAAGGTGATGTCCAAAGAATAGGCTGAGAGAGCCATCATGGTGGTGCTGAGCTTTGAAGTATGCTCAAGAGCCTGCATAATCAGAGGCTGGCTGAAACAGGATTAAAACCAAACAGCTTTCAGCAGCCGACTTCATTCAGGAGCTCTCCTGAACTTGGCAACTTACAGCAAAATGTTTGTCACTGTTCTCGACGAGGAGAAGTCTGCGCCGCTGAAAGCTGCCATAAGCTTCTCCAAGCTAAATTCGAAATGAAGGCCTCAGTCAAACTCTTTAAACACAGAATATCTTTCACCATTCAAATGGCGCCCAAGTTTTAGACATCATTTATTCAGCTCGACGGAGGGGAAAAGCAAACTTCAATTACAATTATAGTATAAATGCTGGCTAGTGGTGGTGGATGGTGCAGACGGTTGCTTTCTCCTTTGCCCACTCAAACTGTAAAAGCCACATTATTGCTACTGGAATATTTGGCAGGCAGCCTGACTTCACTCCCCACTGCCTGAGTCACTCACTGTCACATAACTATTATTAACACACACTGTTGACACTTGAGGAATAACTTAACTAAAGACATTAGAAGGGAAAACGCTCTGGCGCCTGAGAGCCTTTTACTCCACGCTTACTTTTGAGCAGAGCTTGTAGCAAAGCAAAGCAGTGTGACTCATTGTCTTGATGAGTCGCCTGCATTGCCTCATGAGCAGAATGCACCTCTGAGTTTCATATTGTCTGGACCGCACTTTGTTCCACTAGCTTTGTTCTTTTTTTCCCCTTCTTTCCTTGACAGATCTGAATTTTCAAATTATACTCATGGTCAGAATTAATGCAGACAAGCCACCACTTACAAATGGCATAAAGAGACAGACTTTCTTTAGACATTTTAAATGTTAAAATTATATATTTTAAAAAAAAAAAGAACAATGAAACAATTGTTCCTACAATTTAGCTGACACGAGAATATGTAATACTCTGCTCTTCAATCAATATGAGCTATTTGCAAAATGAGTTATTAAAAAAAAAAAGCCACGCTCAACTATTCATCACAGCTCCCTGACTCATTGATGCAGACTAACTGAGTGAGAAGCAGACAGGGCTGGGACAGGGTCTACAGGGAAAGTGATGATTGTTGTGTAAAGTGGTAAATTTGCACTGAGTGATAAATGTCTCTGAGCTTTGTTAAACCTGGGGCTGTAAAAACAGCCAATACGCTACAAGACAGGTCCTACTGGCACCTCCGTGCTCTGCTGACACCCATTATGCTGTTATTTATTAGTCCCCAGAAAACCCAGGCACGACAAGTAAAAAGTTTAGATACATCCATGAGAGCTTGACAAATGAACTTCTAAATATACAGAGGGAACTGCCAATAGTTATGGGCGCCGTTTTGCTGAACTGGAATAACAGCATGCTGCGGCTTCTGCTGTTGGGCGTGTCTTTTGTCCTGCCCTAATTCATCTTAGCTGAGACCCTGTGTGCTCGCATCTCCCTTGGGGGAAAAGCAGCACACAATCAAGCTAACAACACAAGGTCTATGAGCAGAGTTTGCTGCTCAAACATTTCACTATAATGCACCATACACTTCCTCCTGATACCACCTTGCAGCTGGAGAAGAACTAACAAGACCTGACTGTTGCCTACTTGGAGCCACAAAACTAATGAGTGAATAGCTTAATTCTTTTAGGACTATGCATTACTGATTAAAAAGTCTGGCCTTGTTCTTTATCTTGAGGAGGATCTGATCATTTGTCTGAGTTCTACTCTATAGGATGCTAACATGGATCAATAGAAGTACTGCAGCCAGCTCCCCTGCAGCACAGCTGTAACTAGGTTAACAGGGCCAGTGGCTGACTGAAACCGACAAGGCCAGGTCATCTCACGTGTTATTCCAAACGAGCACTTAAAAGTAACGTTACTAAAAAGAGTGCCCCTCAGTTTCTAATAAAGCTGCCCATGTTGAGCAGTAATGCAAGCGCCCTGTGAGAGATGCTCTGCCTCATTGCAGTAAACCAGTCACTTGTTCAACACAACCTGACATGGCTCATGAAAGCCTCTGGATCAGCAAATTGTTACACAGCCCACTGCTCCTTCCAATTAATAATTTACCCTTCACCCTGTCCTGCAGAAAACAAACCCTTTGCTCTCTTGCCACAGGACAACAACAAAAAAAAAAAGCAATCAGAGCAAAGGCGGGCATTTATCTACAGTGCACAACAATACACAGTGACCCGGGTATAAATAAAGCCACGACTGTAGCACTTCAAAGACATAACACACAGCAGTAAATCAGTCACCTGGAATGGCATGGTCCCTCCAAAAAACAATGTCAACCTGACAATACCAACTGTTACCAGACTTAATTTGCACATATTGATTTCCTATTTTCAATTATTAATTCTAATTAGGATGAAGTAGAATCTGCCATAGGGCAACGGCAGTCGATGTGAAGGGGTGCGCAATCAAGAGAGTGGAGACTGATGTATATTCATATAATGCCAATACAGCCACCCCTACCATTGTACCTATATATTTCCCACGTGAAGTTACTACTTTCTAAACCAGATTTACAGTTATTTTCCAGATTAAGCCTGTACACATAAAACTACAGGAAGATGAAAGCATTTACTTAATGCGCCTATAATTAGGATCCAGTAGTTTCATACAGTGGCAGGATTCTGCATTTACCCTAAAATTTGTGTAATTTAAGTTCAATAAAAATATAGCTCAGTCTTTGCTTGTAATAGAATATCGGAGTTACTAACTCACCCCCACTGCAAATTGGTAACTTTGTTTGCACAAAAGAAACATTAGTAATCCACTAAAGAGAACACCTTAAAAGGATCTTCCAAACCGCTAACCTTCAAAAGTCAAAAAACCTGCTTGGTGGAAAAACTTGGTTTACCACGTTGTTGCTGTGTGGCTCTGTCAACCAGTCATGCTGCAGTTTACATCCACGTCTGTCGAGACTCATGTGTAGAGGAGACCTTGAAGACATTTAACACGTGGGCACCAAATAGTAGTGTTAACAATTCAATATCTGACCAAATGTGAAATATCACAACCTTCCATTCAGTTCTCTGCTATAGCAGGCTCAAGCAACAAAACATATTACCTCCGGCTACTTCAGCAGTCAGCATGAAATCATTTTAAAGAAAAAATCTCAAGATAAGACAACGTTTGACTACATGGCACTCCTTCTTGTTGTTGCCTCTGGTGTAATTGGCTATATTGGTAAAATCATATTATGTTTTGTTATCTTTTCAACCATATTGTGCACTTTCACTGCAGCTCTGCACTCATTTTAAAACACATGGCTTCAGTGTAAGGGGTTGTTGTGTGCCTGGTATCACAATTAGAGATTTGTGACTGGCTTTATTTGCATAAGTAGTCTTAATAAATTGAGTCCTAAAGAGGAAAAGCTGCAGCTGTTGAATTTATGTGCATGGCACTAATTAGTTGAAGTCCTGTGTTTACGGTATGAGTTCTGTGGGTTT
Source organism: Copadichromis virginalis (assembly GCF_057382275.1). Taxonomy (NCBI): domain Eukaryota; kingdom Metazoa; phylum Chordata; class Actinopteri; order Cichliformes; family Cichlidae; genus Copadichromis; species Copadichromis virginalis. The sequence goes on from NC_140624.1 coordinate 14,185,149, forward strand.
TATGTGGATTAACAGATTATCACCTTCTGTAGATATCAGTGTATAGAGTCTGCTTTGTTATTACTGTGCATATAGAAGCTCAGAGGAGGCACGGCCAATCACAGGTGGATTTAGCAATCGGAGGTGCACGCTTGAAAGAGATTCTTTTTTTTTTTGCAAGGTTGTTTTAAAATCTACATGACATGAATTATCTATGTCTACACCAGACTGCTCTACTGAAAATAGCAGGTTATAAAAGCAGGTTCTGTTTTTTGCATTGTCAAACAAAAAATTAGCACAAGCACAGCATATCATAATATATAAACAACACAGCATCCTGCAGGCTGCTGCTCTAATGGCAATCCCCTTGGAGCCCCACTACACTGTATATTCAATATCACACACCAGAAAAGCTTTAATTGCACAGTGTATCTGCATTTTTATGTATCATTATATGCCAGTGGGACTGGTATATAACAATATTTTTTAAGTAAATACGTACTTTTATTTCATTATCATTTTAGATTTTAAAGATTTTCTTTAAAGTTACCCTTAAGTAGATACAATGAAATTGCCGGTATTACTTTTGTAAACTAGCACACAGACATTAACAAAAAAAGCAATTTAAGAAAAAATAAAGCTTAAGAAAAAAAACACATTTTGGTTTTACCTTTCAAGGTTATAATAATGATTGTTTTAATTATTGATTAATCTGCTCATTTCTCTGCATTACTAATCTGCCACTGCTCAGGCCAGAAAAAACATGAACCACACATATCCATCACAGCTTCTCAAGAACGTAACCATCAAACTGCTTGTTTTGCATGACCTCTTCCTTATAACTCACTACAATCATGACAGGGTTACTTTAGGCAACAATTATGTAGTTATTCTAATATCAAGATTGTTGACAGTTATTTATCAGCAGCAATCAATGACTATGTCCAGTATCAATCTGAGATGGTATCAAGTGGTTCATTCATAAACTAATGTACTACTTAAGCATACTTGGTGGATAAAAAATACATAAAAGATGAAAGAAAAAATATCTTACTTTTGCTATTTTTTGAAAAATGACAGCAGCGGTTGTGTTTTTATCTCTTAAAAACACCAAAGAATAAGAGAGTAACATTAGTAACATTGGTTACTTAAAGCCACTGAAAAATTCGCTTTAAGACTTAACAAAACCTGCAATCTTAAACATAAATAACCAAAAACTGCAATAGAAATTGAGTTTAATCTTCCTCATCTGGACAGTGAGCACAACTTTAGATCTGATTTGATTGACGGCAAGTTGACAGCATAAGGGAAACCTCAGACTTCTGTCTCACTACACACGGGTTAAAAAATGCTCAGTAGATCCCGACTCATAGAGGATGCTTTCAGGTTAGACCTTACGGAGCTGAAGCTCCTAATACTGGGTATTTATTTCATCTTGCATGTTTTTAATAAAAAGGGTTAAGATAATATTTATGGGTAATATGAGTCACTTTTTATAGATCAACTGAGCTGCAGCTGAGCGTTTCCTAGCAGCAGACACCTCAGGGCAACCAATAATAAAGCACCTGCAGATGGCATAGGCAGCTTTTAATATGCACATTTAAGTTTGCTTTTTTTAAAGCGTATACACAGGAGCGTACTTGATTTGCTGAAGTGTTTTGAAAACAGGTCTCATTATTGGAGAGTATCCTGACAAAGTGATTGGGGAAATCTCAGCTGACCAATCAGCACTAGCAGAATATTATATGCAAAATAAAAAATATTAGTAAAGTTTAATTTTAATCCTGATATAAAATTAAAACTACATTAGTAAAAGCTGAAATCAAAATGTAACAGTTTGGTCTAGACATGGGAGTATATTTATTTTATAGTCCAGCCCCATTCATTCAAATTCACTACGGACCGTCTTAAGAGTGCCCTCTAGCCAAATAGTATCCGGTGTCACTTAAGTAAAGAAAGGAACAGACTCTGTTTTTTTCAACTAACTCCACTGAACCTTAAATTAAAATGTAGAGGGGGGAAAAAGCATTGTGTTAAATTGGAAAGATTTGAAGACAGCCAGCCTACTGACAAAATAATTTTTCTGCAGTTTTATTGTCTCGTTCACATTGTTGTGAAGTAAAAACAAGAAACATTAAATACTTGGAAGTCCTGCTAATACTTTTTATTTAGACACGTATATGACTTTGTGGTGCTGTGTGGAAAGGAACCCAGAAATGAATATTGTGCAGAAAACTTGAGAAACTGGAACCATGCAGTTTGAGCAGATTAAAGCTAAACTGGAAATAAAATAAAAATGCAACGAGTTTCATCCTGAGCTGAGAAAACAGGTGTTAAGCCTTGACAGCATTAGCATCTAGGTTTACATGTATCCAAGCTAATACTGTCAAGAAAACACCAGGCATAAAAAATGTTTAAAAAAAAAAGTCAAAGTGTGAATGTCCATCTGTCAATCTGATTATTGAATTCCCTAAAGCTTGAGACACGCGGCAATAACAGCACCGGAACTCATCGACTAACACAGAGAGGTGCGTAAATGCAAATTTTCTGTTGTCTCTGCATTTTTAACCACTCCTCGCCACACAGTGTGAGCAAACAAAACTTGCTAATTGTTCTCTCAAAGCCGTGATTTTATGTGTCTCGGGTGTCACGGCATATGAATATCCCCCCACCGCCCCACTCCACTGTAAACACTTAATATGATTCATCTTAAAGGCGGTCAATCAGTGCGCCTATCCACCTACCAAATGAATCCCAACAATACAGAAACACGTTCGCACATTGAAACACAAGGATAATTGCTTTTTAATGATCTCACATTATGCAAATACTCATCATGTAGCCATCAATCTTGGAGGGAGTTTCTACCTGCCTGACCACCAGTTAATCCGACACACTGACGTATATTATATGAGGAAAGTTATGAGGCAAAGACTTTTATGTACAACTTTGTCAATTTTTTTTAATTGAATGAAATAAATAGCCAAGAGAGAAACCCAGAAAAGTGTTTGTTTTTTTTTCATTGCTATTCATCTAAAATGGGCAAAATGTGGCACAGTCATGCATTTAAAACTATATTAGCACTGCATCTTGGGAAATATTTGAATATGCGGAAAACAGGAGGTTGAAAAACCAGAGCAGTGCATTATGCTCAATGAGGTAAAAAGAGTAGCGGCACAGGGTAGATGGATACCTGAAATATGAAAGGACAGAAACAGGAAAACATCTTGAGCCTTTGATTAACACAGAAAAACTGTAGATTAAGAGTTTTTCCTTTCTATTTCCCTCCCCTATTTCTCTCCAGGATAATATGGGCCCTTTGGAGATTTGTCAGGGAAAAAAAAGGAAAATCCAGAATTTCAACTCAAATGAACTGCTGGCTCTGAAAGCAGCGTTGTTATCCCAGTCTCTGAAACTTGCTGGCCCATGAATTATTCTCCCCGATTCTCAAAGTCAAAGTGAAGAGAAAAGTATACAACAGCAACTTAGGGAGTACTGTGTGCGAGTGGCAGAGAGAGAGAGCAGGAGAGAAATACTGTAGTACATTAAAGAAGCAGCAAAGAAATGAATTAAGCCATCTGGGAAGAGCAGGGTCAGCATGGGGCATAAAACCACCCGCATGACATTTATTATAAGAGAAGAAACATAGTTTAAAAATATCTAAAACTAGACAGATTTGCTCATCGGTCAGGTTTTGATTAAAAGTTTTAAGGAATAAACAAATGACACAAGAGAAGGGAAAAAATCTGCCCAAAAGCTTTAAGAGTCAGCAGAAGGAACAGTGATATTGATCCATGGACCTTAACCCTCTTTTTGTTCTGTGGCAGAGGGCGAATTTGTCATTCATACTACAGTATGCCTGTGCCTGAAATGGAAGTGAGTCCCAGAATTATAATACAAGGGAATGTTTAAAGTGTGAAATCACATGGTGTCAAGTTTCTTTGCTAATCTAATTTCTCAGGAGGGACTCATCACTTTGAGGATGCGGGTGCCTGAACCAGTAAGTCAGCATTTTCTGTCTTTTATCCATCTAAACTCAATTGAAAGGTCTTAATGAAGTGCGCAGTACAGGACATGATGGACTCCTATAGGTAGGTGTGCTTTTTTTTTCTAAACATTGTACTGGTTGGTGATGTGTGCTCACCCAATCAGGGCAAAAAGACAATTTTAGTGGCACTGACGACTAATTTTAGATGAGCGTCTGCAGAACACAGATTGGATCATCATGAATACATCCTTGTGTGGGGTAACGATTACATTTCCTCTAAAATTTCCTTTGATCCTTATCATCCAGATGCCCTTTTGTCAGTGGTTAAATCCCAAGCTACATCTCTTTGTTCCAGTTAGTATGCCCTAGCTATGTGATAGCATATCTTTGCGTTTTGTCTGTTTCCTTTTTTCTTTGTGGCAACAGCCATCAATTTAATTGAATTTCTTGGCTTTTAATGTCTGCATTACTCTAATCAGAGAAGAGTAGAGTTGTTTATCTCGACCTTGGTAGAATTAGCAGAGGGTATTTGTGGAGATGTAGAATTAGCAGAGGGTATTTGTGGAGATGTTAATGCACAAACAATTCTGCAAGATTGTAACCTCAGCTTTTATTGATCAACTAGTCCAAGGTGCTTATAGACTTTCCTGACACTGCCATGCACTCAGGAACTGTCTCACACACACACACGCACAAAAAAAAAAATTCTTGCGACAAGCTGCAGTAAACTCACACCAAATATAAACAATAGTTTTATTCTTTTGTCAGCCTTGTTTGCGGGTGGATAATTTTAAGATGCTACCACTGGCTAATTCATCAATCACAGACAGTAGAAAGATAGGGCTTGTACCAAAGTAGGGTCCAGGGAAATTTGCTATCTCACACAAACAACATGCAATATAACCTTCTGAGAGGGTAGCACGGCTGCAGGCGAGGCAGAACACAGCGGAATGCAAAATACAACCCCAAATACCCTAGGGCCCGGAGGCAAATTTGATTAAAAGTTTGTTTTTCTTCACTCTCAACAAACGGAGGAGCTCGTCGATGCGGCACTGACAGTTAATTGGACTTGGCAGGGCCACGAGTTCATTCGTCAGCATTGTGTGGGGCTGGCCTAGGAGGAGCAGGACAATCGATGTCCCTCAGGACGGCCTGTAATCACTGCAACACTCCAATGAAGTCCAGGGTTAAACATCAGGAGATTGCAGGTGCACCAAAGCATCTGAGAAAGACTACTAATATGTTCCCTCTCCCAAAGCAAGGCAAGGACACAGCAACGCAGCACCCAAAGGACTGTGGCGATCCTCAAGCTATTATTCTTATCATAATGATCATGAGTCCAAGGTCCTGAGAGGTGATTGGGGCATCTATTACTAATACTTTGCTAATAAAATGTGATATCTGTATATGCGGTACAAGGCAGAAGATATATGTGAATGTGTGTGGATATGATAATTTACCCTTTATTTGTGCTTTCAACTTAATAACACTGAAGTATATATGTTTATAAACCCCATTAAATCTTGTGAAATTTAGCATATGTACTAAGAATAACTATCTGGGTACTGGGACTGACACAAGAGCTCAGTCTGAGGCGTCACAAAATGAAGCATGGGATATTAAAGCAGAAAGCACATTTCTACTACACAGATGGGAAAGATGAACACAAATAAATCATGGCAAAAAAAAATAAATTCATTCCATGATTCTAGCTGCTTTATTGGGTAAATACGGAGAATTCTCAGCTTACTAACACAAAAACATAAGCAATCATACTAACAATAATCATACTTGAGCTACATTCACAACAGCTGACAGGCATATTCAAACAATAATACGACATCATGACTTTTAGAAGTCAAATCATCATGGCTGATGATACTACTACATACTTACTGGGGGGCAAATGACTACAAACATTTTTTTAAGACCATGAGGAGTCTGGCCTTCTCAGGTTTTTGAAGCCACTGGTCAGAATAGAAAAATAATGACACCGATGGATGGGAGGAGTTTTGTCAATTCTGTAGAGACCTAACAACACAGATCCACAGTGCATTTTGACACCATGTGCAACTGTATCCAATACTCAAATGACTGAAACAAACAACGCATTAGGCCAGAAAAATAAGGGTGACTTATAGGCTGTAACATGATCCTAAAGCTGCTTTGTTCTGCATTAGTATTCAGGAGATATCTTATCTCTCTAAACTGTTATCATAGCATTTCAGCTATTTTAGACACACTGACCTTCTCTTAAGGACAGGAGATAAGGCTTTTTAATGTCCTTATTAAATCAAGCCATCTATACAGGCTCTCAGAGCTGGGTGGTGTGTTCCAGGAGTCCTTAACTCTCTCTCTCTCTTTCTCTCTTACTGACTAATGACAAGCATGAGGGTGATAATGACCCTCGGAACTTCATGTTATACCATCCTAACCATCACCATGCACCATGAGTATGACATCCACCTGCTTTTTATATGTGAAATACTAAGAATTCATACATGCATCTCTCTCTCTCCTCTCATATATATATATATATATATATATATATATATATATATATATATATATATAAAATCACAGTATGCAGCAGACATATGGATGTACAACACATCAAACCTTGAAGCAGATGGGTTACAGCAACTGGGTGCCACTCCTGTCAGCTAGAAAAAAACAATTAAGTTGCCTAATCTGGTAAATGTCCTTTATCAATGTCTCATTCAGATGTTAGGGAGAGAATTTGGTGTAAACAACATGACATTATGGATCCATCCTGCCTTGTTTTAAAGCTTCAGGCTGGTTATAATGGTGTGGGGAATATGTTCCTGGCACGCTTTGGGTCTCTTAGTACCAACTGAGTATTATTTAAACATCACAGCCAGCCTGAGTATTGTTGCTGTATTTTTTCCGACCATATCCATTCCGTTATGACCACAGTGTACCCATCTTTAGATGGCTGCTTCCAGCCTGCTGATGCGCAATGTCACAAATTTCAGATTATCTGAACAATGTTGAGTTCACTGTTCTCAATTGGCCTCCACACTCATCAGATCTAGACAGATAAGATAAATAGATTCTATCTATCACACGCATACATACAAAGATACATACCTAACCCCCACCACACACACACACACACACACACACACCTACACACACACACATACACACACACGTCAGGCATTCTCCCAAAAGTAATGGAGCAGTGAGCTCTTGGGGAATAATAAATCCTGCTTAATGGGATGGTACAAAAAAATCTTCAGAGGCTGGCAAAGTCAATCTGCATGCTTGGCCAATGAGGCTTGTATGTACAGAAAGTATAAGAGACATGTAAGTGTGTGTGTGTGTGTGTGTGTGTGTGTGTGTGTGTGTGTGTGTGTGTGTGTGTGTGTGTGTGTGTGTGTGTGTGTGTGTAAAAGATTATGATTATTGTACTCAGTGAGAACATTTTTCAGTAATGAATATTTAATTCATTTTGGATGTGTGCACGTGTGTGTGTGTGTGTGTGTGTGTGCTTGTCAGGTTGTAGCCAAGAATGCTGTCAGCTGTGGTGTGTGCGCCACATTTCATTTGATGGACTCAATATCAGTCAGGTGAAGTCTCTGCACAGTGATTTACACTACACATAAGTCACACGAGTCAGTGTGAGGCATGCAGGGAAAGATCTGAGAGGCGTGTTGTCTGAAGCACGTCCTGAAACATCTCTTTCAGAGCCCGAGCAGCGGCATCCACATGGTTTAATCTTTTCTGTTTAACAGTCACCACTGGGTTTTAAAATTGCACACAACCAACTCGAATTACTAAAGTTAGCATGCAAAGTCCTTCTTAAGTTCTAAATAGCAAGTAATGGACTATTAGTGAAATAAAAAGTTTAACGATTTGTGCTCACTATTTCAACTGTCCAAGACTATAGTTATATATTAAGTTGTTAGAGTTTTGCTTTTGAATGCAAGGCACTACAAATTTTTCCTAACTGCACCCAAATAGTAAACAGAATGACAAGATATATATATCAAAGTTAAGATCATGTGGACCTTTATTGTTAACTGCACAAATTAAATAGGAAGTCGCCCACATTACCTGTTCCACAAAAAATTTCACAATGCCCCCAAGTGGCAGTGTGAAGCTACAACATGTATATGCAGGCCTACAAAGCTGTGTGTGGAACATATATACATAGAGACTACCAGCACGCTACCATGTCGGGACCTTAAGCACAGCTTTTGCATACTTGGCAGTACACAAAATGGCTCCGCCATCCACAGGGAACCCGGAGTCATTCACAAAAACAAACCTCTGCGAGCACAGTAGGCCTCAACTGCACTGATGCAAGCACACACTTGCACAGCGGCACGAGGCTCTATAGATCGGTCCGTCTTCTGTCCCCTTGAGAAAAACTGTTGCCTGGGCGCTTTGATCTATCAAAATGAATGAGGCAGTTGGCATCGACTGAAATAAGCAGCAAGGAACCCACTTCAGAATGATAGAGTTAGAATATTTATAGTTCTCCAAAAATGCCTCTTTACATGCTTGTATAATGAGGAATTCAATCGATGTGGAGGTCTTTTTAAAAACACGATTCACTTTTTTTGCTTGCTGTTGTTGACGTGCAGCCGTCATCTCAAAGAAAAGTGACTTGTTGAAACACACATGCTCACAAACAAACGTTCAACACTCTGTCTCTAAGATTAATGAAGGGAGAAGTTTCGGGAGCAAAGTAAGGTGACATTTGGAGTGATGTGTCAAGTGAGAGTGAATCTCTGTGTGCTATGCCGATGTTCAATGTAATTCAGTCCCTTGGTCTTTGACAGCAATGCATATCAATGTCCTGCTGCTGTGGGATTGGAGAGAAACCATCTGGCTTAGATGCTCTTCTGAGAATAATGTGTAAATACTGTCAACGTGTGCCAGAGGGAGTCCTCGTGAGAGTGTTTTTCAAGTCAAAATGAAGTTTAACAGCTTCTGGTCTGTTGGTCTTGGTCGGGCTACTCTTTCGTTTTACATCTACAGTTGTTGGGGCAAAACAAGCTAACAAAGCTAAAAGCACAAATCATTTAATTCTGTTTGAGCCACATTACTGTGATTGCAATCCCAAATTCCTAAATCCAATAAAAACAAATCATTGATTTAAATCCATAAAAATGGACAGTTTTAGTGGTCAATTAGCATTTGTAACATCTGATCTGGTGCAGCATAGCATAAAAAAGCCATTCATCAGCCACATTTATCAATTAACCATGTGTATAGCACACACAGCAATAGCTGCTTTGCCATCTGAATACATGAGGGAGGAATATGTTACCTCATGGGCCACGGCTGACCAAACACATTAGATTTGGCTGTTAAGTGTGATAGATTTCTTTTTAGAATGCAAGGGAAGCTTTGCGGTTAACAAACCTGAACTACTTCTTGGACTTTCCAGATACTTATATCGGTGGCATTGATTCTTAGAATCTCTGCACAAGTGGGCGTACATTTTCCACCATGATAGGGGAAAGAAATCTCCAAGAAGGCTGAGGAAAGAAACATTAAAAGCTTCATATGCACATTTCTTCTCCCCGAGCACCAGGAACATATCATTATCTGACTGAATCACATGACATCAATGATAGTGCTTCATTGCACCTAATATTTTACAAGCGATGGCAGTCACGGGTAAATATACCTTACGACATCTATCTTGATCATTCTTTTTATTTGAAAGCTGTTATTACTGTAGCAAACAGTGACCCGGTGTGACAGACTCATCAAGAGGGATTAAATCACAAGAGCTGAAAAATACACGGAAATAAAGGAGGGGAGAAAAAAAAAGGACCAGGTCATTTCTCTGCAACTTCACGAAGAGTCTACTGCTAAACCCAAGAAACTCATAAGAGTCTCTAAAAAACTTTATATAGATTTTATTCAATAAACTGATAATACTCTACAAAGATTTGATTTCCCGTTTTATCTCATACTGTGTGCTTCTTTTTTTACGCTAACATCTAGTATATTTGCTGCAAACTACAACCAATAACAGCAGTAGCATACATCAGAAATCTAAAATGACTAAAGACATACTGTTCGGTCCCATGAGCAGAGCTCCATCTATCTGAATTGCCATTGCAAAAATAAATAAATAAATCTGCTGCTGTCCCTGCTTTATTGAACCTAATATTTTTTGTCCATTTTTTTTATTTACATGGTGGAATTCCTATTGTGAACATTGTTATTTCTCCAAGACAAACTCTACTGACAAAACAAAGTATACACAGTGGTACAGAGAGGACAAATAGATGCATTTCAATATGAAAAGAAGAGAAAGCAAAAGAACAGACAAAACAAGCACAACATTGGGGGGAAAAACGGACAAAAGCAAACATTAACAGGTACAGGGCACTCTTTCAATGCCCTAAACTGTTAAATTAAAAAATAAACAACTGATTCATGACAAGTGATTAGGAGAACATTTTCAAGACCACGTTCCACAAACACAATGTGCAGGCATTAGAGCAATCACACTAACCAACAGCGGCAATTAATCATTCATCACTCTGGGAAAACAAAGCCTCCCCTCAAAATACTCAAAATCCACACATGACAGAAAGCAAGCATCACTCATTTGCTTTTTGTGGTCCACATCTACCAGTGTGTCCTTGAGATGAGTCTGAGACACCCCGGGACTCGAGGTAGGTCACAGGGCAGGTCTGGTCTCAGTGGGAATATAGCTTCAGGCCGAGAAAAAGGATGAAATGTTTTCTGGCTACAGCAGGTGGACAACAGCAGGCGAAAACAAAAAAACAAACCAAAAAAAACCAAAAGAAACCAGGCTAGATCTCTCTTCAGCCTTCACCACCACTCCCAGCACAATTTACTGACTTTCTCCCACCTTATCGCCTTCCCTTTTCTGGCAACAAACAGTGCAACTCTTTATTTCCACCACCTGACCCATATACAAAACTGTTTCCTGGTGGGTGCTGCTCCAGAAACAAAGTCCAAGCCTTTGATCCAGCTCCAGATCATTGGCTGAAAGGCTGTCACTTCAGCTTTAGACCGCACAGCATCCCACGGCAGCTCTTCATCTCCAAGCCTGGACGGCACACTTTTTCTTTTTTTTATTTTAATCACATTCACAAATCCTTTGTCATATGATGAGCTCATTTTGCCTTCTCACCAGCTATGGAATTGGCTTTTATGTGAACACAAACACCTCAAGTCAAACATAATAGTGGTAAAATAAACAGCAAATAAAGCATGACATTGATTGTGTTGGAGCTGATTTGGTGTTAATGTGTGTATTTCAGCCCACTTGTGCCATAATATGAAGCCTGCATCCATTTGCATAAAGACTTTTACCTAACCGCCTCATCTGTCTGTGCTGAGCGAATGCAGAATTTACAGTGAAAGACAAAAAAAAAACCATGCTGCACCATTTACACGAAGGAAAAAGAGGGCAGATTTAATTTAAAAATTGGCACACATTCCTTATTTCGACAGATGAAAGCTCGTAAATGAAAAAACCTGGAATCATGCCTGGTATGGAAATCTAAAGTTATGAATAATGCCTCTGTCTCAATCATCAAGTCTGTTTTAACAAGGTGGATTAGCCAAGCGCCTGCAGGCTCAAACGCACACACGGCTGCACTCCTAACCAACTAAGAGTGGGACAAGAGTCCCCGAGGGCCCTGAACCTCACACATCCTCCCTGTTGGACCCTCACCAGTCTGTAGGAGTGAGCAGCAGCAGCAGCAAACAGCTCAGGCTTGTCATTTATGCCCATGAATCCACCTCCGATAGGCCACTGCTGCTGCGCAGGCAGCTGATTTACACACAGTTGCTAATCAGCGAATGGCTCTCCTGCTAATGAAAACTCATAGATCTATACAATAGCACTACTGATTTGATTTTATCTGCCATAACTCATTCCTAAATATGCAACGGTTAAATGCAACTGGGAGTGGAGAGTTGAAGTTAAGAATTAGAGGTCAGAAATGTTGATGCAGGAAATGGTGATATGTTGCCATGGCTATTGCTATATTTGCCCTAAGTATAAAAGGCCTTCTGTATCTACATTTCTCTGCTGGCATACGTTTCACAAAGGAGAAAATAGACTCTTCCCTCCTGCCTGGCCTCAGTGACACTCCAGCATTTAGTTGATTGCAGGATGAATATGTCTAACTCCACCCTCCCATCCAGCTCTGGGTGCTGAGGAAACCCCAGTAAATAGAAGACCAATACAATGGCTTGTTTCAGCTTGGCACTGATTCATCATCGCACTGAACAAGCCACGGGCATCAGTCTAATCATGATTAAGACCATAACAGAGAGTTTGGTAGACACGGGGGGAGGGGGGGGGGGGGGGAATGCAACCATCCATCCATCCGCTATATTCATCAGGCAAATCACTTCCACTTCCAGCAAATGAAAATGAATTCATTGTAACTTACCTGTTCCATTGGCTGTGCTTGCTAAGAAGAGAGGATACAAAGCTGAGCAGCTTTGAGGTAGATGGGCATTGTGGCAAAACACACTGAGAGCAAAGTCTTATGGACTAACTGGCTGTGAAGCCATTTAGAAATAAATGGGTCTAAATGGTTAACTGGAAAATTAAAAGAAAAGTGCCCTCACCACTGGAGCAGTCCAGTCCTCCCCATCCGGGCTCGCACTGGCATGTATCGGGAGACACGCAGCGACCGTGGACACACTCCTCTGTGCACAGAGCTAAAATAGACAAAGACATTTCCTCATCAGCACAGTTTATAATTGCATTGGAACACACACACACACACACACACACACACACACACACACACACACACACACATACACACACACAGAGTGTAAACCGTCATTAAAGCACTAATAAACAGCATAATGAAAAGCACCAAGATAACAGCTGAAAGAAAATGGCCCATAAAACTGAACACTCAATATCTCCTGAATACCATCAAAGGACTGAATCTTAGCTCTGGCGCTCATATTTAACATCCATCTCAGCTACTTGACAATAGGCTAAACAATTCGTTAGCAGCCAAAGTCCTTGGTCAACACTTGGTTTATCATGTAGCTTTACTTTCCACAATGACTCGCTATCGGCAGGTCGAGGCATGACGGAACAAGCTGTAAATCCTCCCTAATTTGATCAGCCAGTGCTTTGTCATATAGTGATGCTTTAATGTAGCAGGTCCAGGCACTGCAGTGTTTACTAAGTATGCAGTTTTCTTGATCATTCATATTGAACAACACAGCGCCCAATTGATTGGGCTGGCATTAGTATTCTTGCAAGTGTGTTCACAAGAGTTGGATTTTTTTTTTCTTTGAGCTGGAAAATAAAGTGACCCATGTGGATTTTTTTTTTCCACAGTGTTTCAAAGTAAGAAGGAAAAGGATGACAAAAATAGGTACTTAGCATTAATAACTATATGGCAGCCAAGGTCATCTGGCCAACAGGGTTAAGACAGACAGGCTCTTATCTGAGGAAGGAAACACGACGAGAGAGAAACTCCGCCTGATGGGAATCAGCAGTCCTCTAACATGGCCTGTGGAGGGATAATACGCAATCCAAGGGCGGCAGAGCAGACAGTCCATGCCCTTAACTGATCAGAGCTCATCCAACACTCCAAGTTCTGCTTCCTTTGTTCCTTATTTTTTTGTGATGTGGTCAAAAGTGAAAAAGGGACAGGGGATAGCATCTAGCAGTTTTTTTTCTTAACAATATAAGTCCTGTGTTCAACACTATGGCACCCATGCTGCAGGCACAGAGGTCAGGAGGAGCTGGCTGCAGGCCTGAACAGTGCCGCTATAGATTATCACTCAGTCAGGCTTCGATTAAGCTCCACCACCAACTCAAAAGATGCAGCAGGAAAGGAGAAATAGGAGTGAACGCCAGACAGCAACAAGCTGGCGCTAATCGCAGAAATGCTCCCACGGCAAAAATGGTAAACCAGAGATTGAAAGATAATTCAGGGCAGATTTTCTGAACATCACTCTGGCAGAGAACTGTCTAATTACAGTAAGCCAGCAAAAAGAAAAGGGGGAAGAGCTTCAACATTTGTGCTGACGAAGGTAGTGAGATCGACTACCTGTAATCAATGGGCCCACAGTATGCAGAGTATTCAAAGAGAAGAGGAGACGAATTCAATGTCACCACGATGAGTTGATTTCGTTTAGTTTCAATCAGCAAATTCTGATCAGCGAGAACAGGGAAATGCAAATGTGTCACATCCTTTAGAAAAAAAAGAAATATGGAAATGAAGTTTTGAATATGGGAGAAAGGATAAAGCGCACCCTTCTCCTGAGATCTGAACCGGTGTACTGAAGGGATGGCATAATAAAGTAGGAGGTAGGTCTTTCATTTTAATTGAAATTCATGAATCACTCTGCCTAACTCATGTCTAAGGAATCTGTTGGAAAATTGAGTCTTTCATCTAGATAAAAGGCTAATCTAACTCATTATGCAGAGGTGTTATCAGGACGGGGAACAATGGAGCTAATTGGTGATTGTCATGCAGTGTTAATAAATTTAATATTTTTACCCAGGAAAACCGCAATCTTTTAAAATGTTGGATATTATAAATCTTTACTGTCCCTTCCTGTTGTGGAAAGCTTTCCTGCAGTAACCAAAAGGAAAAAAAGGGTCTACCAGTGCCATTTTTTTTGCCAGTGTTTATGATTCTTGTAGTCGTAGTGCTTTGTAGTGGAAAACGCTTGAAACGAGGTGATGCAGCTGATGGTTGAATCATTCTAAGACAGATGCCAGCAGAACCTATCAAACAACTTCCTGCATAACTTCTTTTCCGGGCCTCTGTCTAGCACAGAGACGATTTATTTTAAAACTGTCTTTGAAACATTAAAAAAATTCAACAAAGCCAAAAATGAAAAAGAAATCACAGGCACACGATCCCTTTCTGGAGCCAAATCTCATCATCTTACTGATGGTGAAAGCTCAAATGTGAAACTTATCAAAACCCGACTAATTCTGCAGCGAAGGTCTTTTTTAAAATGGACAGGCAAGAGTCACGCAGGAGTCATCTGGCCTAAATGTTTTGCGAAAAGAGAGACTCAGAGCCCCGCAGAGCCTGTCAGCCTCAGAAGATATTACGAGCTGTTGTCATTAGTGAGCTCATCTTGCTTCCTTTGCACAACTGTAATAATCATGCTTATTAGGTGGGAAATGAGTTCCTCACATCCTCTACATAGACTAGTTACATATTAAGCTAATGACTTACGACAGATCAAAGGTCACAGAAATAATAAACACCTCTCATTGGAAACTTCAAGCACTAATTAGAAAAAAGCAGATCAAAGTTCAGCGTATCACAGAGCGCCTTGACAAAATGTTAAAAAAATAAAAATCACTTCTTACAGACAAAACGAAACACAACAACAAACAAAGAAAAGGCATCTTTCAAGAGTGTCGGAAGCATTAGCATTTTGTGTGTTTCTGTAATGCTTGCTCCACATCCCCAAATTCATTAACTGCCTCTCACTGGAGCTAATGTGAGTGCTGATGTGGTGCCATATGACAAAAAAAAAGAAAGGAGGCAGGATTAAAAGGCAAACCCTCTTGAAGCTTTTCTGACTCTTAATGAAACAGACTTCATGGGGAAAAGCTACACTAAACTAACAATACACAAGGGAGGGATATTTTACATTCAGTAAACAATAAAATGTCTCGAAATAGATGACTTGAGTTAATTTTGGTTCGATTTCCTCTATAATGCTCCCTTTTGTCACTGCATGCAAAACAGCTTGGGGAGTACAAATCTCTTAATCCTAGTAGTGAGAGTGCTAGGATTAAAAGAGAGCAGTCTGCAAAGCCAGCAAAAAGCAAAAACTGCCCTCTTGGCCCCTATCAACTCAGTCTCCTCTATTCACCTGACACAGGCCGCAATGGCCTGATACTGTATTATACAAAAAAATAAAGCACGCTTATTGATAAAGACGAGCCAAATTCAAGAGGCGGCATCGCAGTTAGCAGATTCACCTTGTTAACACCCTGAAAAGACTATTAATGAACAAATGTCTCTGTTGTCAGTTAAATGGTTAATGAATACATTATTGATCAGTCTGCTCCTCACTTCTCCAGACTCCCATATAATCACACGGGGTCTCACTCTTTGTTGGCTGACTTCCTGGGGAGCTGTTACCCCGAGGCTAGGAAAGCTTAGACAAGGACAAGCTCAGCTGTGGTCAAAGAGCACACGGTGGGGTTACTATATCAGAAGCTAGCTTATGTTGCAAAAGATGATGAAAACTATTATTGAAGACCAATTTTAATTAAATTCTTTTTTAAGGCAAATGAAATATTCAGTGAGGTCAGCGTAACAAATACTGTGAACAGCTTGCAAAAGTGTTCAGTTGAATGCGTGCGAGTGAAATTATACATTGAAGCTATTGAATTGACAGTGAATGACTGTTTTAAGCGCACTGTTACAACCTAATTTTCAAGGCCCTTGCTCTTTTAAGTTATTGAAGTCTGTTGTGGTTTTATGGTGGGTGCTATACATCCTTGGTCTGTAACCAGTATGCTCTCGGCTCGTTAATTTTTCTCATTGTTATACAACTTCAATTAAGCTACTCTAACAGAAAGAGCAAAGCAGGGAGCAGACCATGTTGTAAAACAGTGAGTGACCTTATTAAATCATGCTCAGTCATTTTAAATTGACTTAATCCGCATATTATACATGGTGGCACGCTAGCAAAGAAGGCAAGAGTGGACTGCTATTGAGGGATCAGACAGGAGACTTGGGCAGCAGCGGCGAAGTTGCGTCTTTACTTGCAAGCCACTCAGACTAAAAATCAATCCTAATATTTTATTTTCTTAAAATCTCCTGCAGATACAACCTGAAATGTCGTGAGCAAAGACTTAGGAATTAAAAAAAGGTGCACTCACGAACACACAAGTCTCCGCTTTCAAAGTAACCAGGGCAACACTGCGAGCGGCGCCTATACATGGTCCTCACTCCCCGCCGGTAAGCTGTCTTATAGCTGATCCTGAAAAAGCAGACACACAGGGACAGCTACGTGAGGTAAAGAGTGATCCTTTCTGAAGGACAGGAAACAAACAAACTCGAAACAGTAACTTAATGTTTTGTTGTTATTTGTCATTTTATCAAAGTACGCACAGAAAAATCATTCTTAAGTGGAATTTTACCCCCAAATAAAAATCCGCTTGTAGGAGGTCTCTGTTTACTCATTTAGTTGATGGAGCTATCAACCTTGATGAAGCAATTAAAACATAACGTCTTCAAAACAACACAATTACAGTCACTGGCATCCTCTGGGGGTACAGTAAAGGTCGTGCTACTTATAACAAAAACAAAAAAACAAGTAAAATATAATAAGGAAACAAATTCTGAGACCTACAAACTCACCTGTGCTTTGTGCATTTAAACCAGTTGAGGATGTCTGTGCATCTAGTGTAATAGATCTGGTCGAATGGGTGAGCATAGGATTCCTGGACAGTCACCGCATAGCTGAAAGACAAATGTTTAAGGACACCAGTTGCAGAAAAAAGGACTGTACCATACTTTCTTGTACTCTGGCTTATTATTTCTACCCCTTTAAATTGTGGTAGAGATTTAAAATGTATTCTCCTCTAAATTTTAGATTCGGATGCTGTGCTCTTTACTTTTTACATTTATTTGACTCCTAGAATTTTCAGCATGGTTTCTGTTTAAGATCTTAAATGTAAACAAGCGCCTGTTAAAATCTTGAAATGCCGGTCCTATAGTCTCCAATAATTTTGGCTTTCAGTCCCTGCCACAGGCACAAAGAAAAGCAGCCATTAGTCTCGGCTTCTTGTCATCTATTAAATGTCTGAGTGTTGTAATAAGCTCTACCTAGGAGAAATTTACCCTTTGAATTTTTTACATGGTTTGACTTAAATAACAATTTTAGAAAAAAATGGTGAAAGGTGGCATTATTTAAAAAATATTAGAGGGAAGTCAAACATTTTAAATATTTGAGCAGCCAAACTTTGTTTATTTTTCTTTTTTGTGAATCATCACAAAAAAATCATTTTTTAAATCACTTAGACCTAACCCTACCCTAACCCTATTAAACTGGGTCAGGTTTTACCAGCTATAGCAATAAAATGCTAGTTATTAAGAATCAGAAAGTCACTGATCCCATTTTCAACACAGTGTCGTTTTCCTGCATAGTGAAGCTTTGACTTTAAAATAAAGGGTATGAAAACGCTAAAAAATAGTTGATATTTATGATATATGGTCTGCGGATATTGGAGGACCTAAAAGCCATAACCATACTGCCCACTTAGGGAATCCATTTCGATGCCAACAAGGTGGAACCACAAAGTACCCTCACCTTGGTCAGGCAATAATCCAGATAATATATCTTCACAGCTTTCTTTCCTCCCCTTTGCACCACAGACAGAAATTATTCCTGCTTATTTCTCATAAGTGACACTGCCCAGCAAAGCTAATAATTATTCAGGCTCTGTGGCATTCGCGATTGATTGGGATGAGAGTACACTGATCAATCTGCCTGTGTATTTCATTTGAAGCAGCAGCACCTCCCATCTCTCCGAACTTGGCAACTTGAGCCGCTGTGAGATCAATACTGCTGTATGGACTTTGACAATAGATCAGAACTTTGGTTAAGAGAAGATATACTGAAAAAGTTTCAGAAGTGACAACGTCACTCATACGAATCAGCGTTTTCAGACGATTAAATACAAGGGAATGTGCTTACCTCTCCCAGTGGCTGCAGACATTGGGGTCATCTGGGTTGAGACTCAACGCACTGGTGGTGAGCGCAAGGAGCGAGGCCAGCAGAGGAACTGATGACCCCATCCTTCACTCTAAGAAGGAAACAGGGAGGAAATGTAGACAGTTGGGTGGTAGATGATAATTTCATTACATTTAAAGGAATAGTTTGACCTTTTAAAAACTGGCTTATTTTATTCCTGAGAGGTTTATCACATTAAGCTTCATTTGCTTGTTTGTATGTTAATGTGTTTTGTGTATAACAAGCTGCTTGAAGCTAATTGCCCCTAGTGGGATTAATAAACTTGTTTGTATTATATTGTGCCAGTTTGTTCGGTAAGGCTGATGTAATTGCAATTTCCAGGTTCAAATGCTTTTGATGACAAACACAAGCGTAAACTCTCCAATTGATTCATCAATACTCTGAATACTCCAGTATTGTGATTGTCTAGCAGTTATCTCAGGTGGAATAATCAAGGGTACAATATAAGCATCAAAAAATAACAGTATTTAGAGGTTGGGAATCAAAAGGTTAGCAATAGGCTGTGCAGTTGGTCTGTAGGTTTTTGGACAATGACACCAGGTTTAATGTTGAGCTCGATCACAGCTGTTCAGACCTTTCTATTTGTAAGTGTCCTCACTTTTTGGGACTCTTGTTTTATAATGGTAGACATTAGAGATGCATGAGTGGCGACACAAAGTTCCCCAAAGTAAACCATGGGAGATAACTGTGAAAAAGTTTTTATATCAAACAACCTAATCAGACACTTAAATCACCCTCACCCAGATTAACATGGACATAGCTAACAAAGGGAAAGAGCACCGAGGCAGCTGCAAGTCAGCAGCCTCGGTATTAGCAAAATGATCAAAGAAGTTATGAGGAAAATGATGGATGAAAAAAAAGAAAAAAGGGTTGGTGTCTGGTGAATTTAAACAAATTGGAAAAATATGTAAGTGCAATTTGTTTTGTTATACAAACTTGTTGCACCTGCTTTTGTTTGAGGTAAAAATATATCAGGTGAATATTCGTGTACAACAACTCACGTTGACTTAATTATTTATACCTTTTTTCAGTAGCAGAGAATTGTTTTGGAAATTGTTTAAAGAAGAGAAGATTCTGTTTCTTTCTGTAGTTTTGGGGAAAATGTAAAGTTTAATAATTTATTTTATTATGTGAATAATATTTTACACTGAAGAAAAGTCGTTTTTTTTTGTTTGTATATGCTCTCATTTGTCATTCTTAGAAAAAAAATTGCAATTGGCAAAAAGTCAGTATAAGCATGTAAAAAAATAAATAAATCAGAAATTTCAATCAAAAACGTACAACTGGTGAATCTCTACTGCATATGGATGGTTACCATGGATATGGCTATTGACTAAATATACAATATATCTGGGATACTATTGTTTTGTGGGACTTGAAGTTTGACTTAACTGGACTATTTAACTCTCAAATACACCATAGCACTTTGTCCTCTGAGGTACTTAAAAGGACACGAAACCTAAATTTTTAAATATCATTATTTTTTCAAACCCTTTAGTGGTAACTCTGCCATAGAGTAAGACTCAACTGTGCTAAGCTAAGCTGACCAGCCGTTAGCTATAGTCCCCATGTAGTGGTGCATTTTCTTAGTTTATTTCCCATAAAAAACACACCAAACTATTTTATTTAAGTAGTTTTCACCTTGAAAACACTGTGTGTTCAATGGACACCTACTGTAGCAGCAACCTTTGGACCTTCTGTATAGACGTAAAGTGTCTCACTTGTGTTTTCTAGGAGGCAGCTTGCATGCCATTCAGAAACAAAAACAGGGAAAAAAAACTTTTTATTCCACACATAAGAAAATGGAATTCTGGTTATATATATTTTTTATTTATTTATTTTTTAGAAAGAGGGGCAATACATATTAATGAACATTTTAACAAATGTAAATATGCCAGATTATAGCCTTGGGCTAATTTCCATGTGCAGACCCTCTGCTTTGCATAGCTTTGTTGGTAAACTGTGACAGTCAGAAAACTATTGCTCCATGTCCTTGATGACCTTCTAAGATGCATGTGCTGGCCCACCAATCTACTACATCTGCCTAAACAGAACAGATTCACAACAGCCAGACGAATTAATGGAGTATAATATCCTAAATCACAAAATAAATTTACATAATCAAGATCAACCATTACAATTGGTGCAAATAGAAGATCATAATAAAATATTTAAATGTGGCTCAAGCAGAATATTGGGCTAAGTTATCTATGGCTCTAATATCTACAGAAATGAAACCACCCAGTGACAGAGACAGACAGGCTGTTTACCCAATCAGGATTTTTCATTAGGCAGAAGAAGAGCACATATCATCAACAAAAGTGACAATGACAGATTAGGTATAGAAGTCCAGGTATAACACGTGCATGACTAACACAGCAAATTTCAGTTTTGCACAGTAGTAATAAAATACACAAGTACGAAGTACACGGAAAATGTTACAGCGTGGCATTTTGAGCAAAAATAATGAATTGTAATAAATTCAACATGATGCGTCTTTGTACAACTCAACATGTAGTAATACATCCATGTGTGGGCTGCGTGTGCTCTGCATGTGGTTTGCCGTGTTATGGGGATGTGTTCAATACTTCAGAGTGACTGTATCCAATAACGCACAAATTCACATGTTCAGCTAATCTTCTGCATTGATAGATGCATGTAGTTCACTCACATGTGAAAGAAAATCAATCAGAGCTCCACTTCCTCTGAGCAGCAGTTCATCTGAACAGGCAGAGGTTAAAGCCATGTTCATTTCCTTAACAGGATGATTAATCAAGATACACATGTGTTATGGGCTACAGCTGCTCTCATATTCAAGCGCTGCTCTGAAACAGTCGGGTTATACGCTACTACAGGGACACTGCTTGATGAACCAGAAAGCTTTTACTGTTTCTTTGATTAGACCATCTTCCTCTGCCATTTAATCTGAATGACTGTGGACAAGCTCAATATTTTTTTTATTTATTTTTTATTGTTCTCAATCACTAGTCTGAAAGGGGGTTAAGAGGTAATAAAATTGGGATTATCCTAAATATGTGGCAAGATTAAACAAATCAATGACTATTAGTAAGCTTTAGAGTGTGGTCTGCAAGCAAATTAAGTGCCACAGTGCCCTCAAATGAGGAGACAGTGACAGATCTAATAGCCAGAGGCGTGTGGCCTAAAGCTCACCTAATCTTGCAGCCTGTGGTCTCTGGGTGTTTTCGGTGGCTGCTGAGGGGGCTCTGGAAGCAGAAAAAACACAGAAGTGCCAGTGTGCACACATACACTTGCTGGGTGAGGTGATGACAGGTCGCAGATCTGTGGGAGAGAAGAAAAATAATGAGCTTATGATGACACACAGAAGACACATGCTTCCTTGCTCGCTCTCACATGGACGCACGCACACAAACTCATAAATTTCTTATGGGATCAAGAGTCTCAACAGGCATATAGTTCAACAAAAGCTGCTCTTGAAAGGCCAGTTTACGCTGCGCAGCCTCCACATTCGAGCACACGGTTCTCATTTCCACCTACCTGGTATCCACATCCACACTAACTTACCCACAGGAATAAAAGCCTGCATTAACTCAAGAGGGGCTAATACAATGAACTCTCTTCACGTTTCAAACTCTGTGAGTGGTTTGTCCACAATGTGACAAGATCACATTAACTGTGATCATTAACAAAGCCTACACAAGGTTTATTGCAATAATTTGGAGAACATTCATGTGTTTATCATTTTTCTCATTACATGGCTTTCGCTGGGAGGTCAGAGTGTAGGTTTGAGATTTTTTCGTCCTTCATTTGCTATGAATTCTAAATTAAGATGCAAACACAGCCACAACAAAATAAAGGCTTAATAAATACTTTCACATCATTTCTTATTCATGTAAATAGTTTCCAAGGCCCGGCGATGAGAGGGAAGACTAAAGAATTACTGTAGGTCCCCTTATTACGTCTGCTGAACATTAAGTCAGACTATGCTAGTCTGAAGCAATTTTAAATCTGCAGCACAATTATACAGCCGGTCAACAAATACAAAACAATGCACTCCCACTGTTATTACAACAAGCATCAAGAGAATGCTTGATTTGATTGGGTTAAAATTATCACCGTAATTATTAGGTTTGTGGGGGAAAATAATCAATACAGCATAGTATTGCAATATTTTGTCTATGGATATTATGTTGATACAGAGACACCAAATATTGATATTTTATTAAATAAATTAAAATACTGTGGGAATGTTAAGAACAAGCCGGCTTGAGTAAGCTTTCATTAAATTAGCTGGGTGCACTTAGCTTGACAAAGCTATGCCTATATTCAGAGCAAGCTAATGGGTCAGTCACACAAGTAAAAAATAGGATGGAAATCTTGCATCTACAATAAAAGGAACAAAAAAGAAAACTCCGTGGCTACTTTGTGATTGTTTTGAATTTTTTCACCAAACTGTTGATGGTGTTGCACACTATTGATCACAAGGTCGGCTAAGAGGAGGCAAACTTTCTCCAAACAGTCACAGTCTCACTTGGGATGACTGCAGTCACACTCAGAGACGTTGTTGAAGGTTTGCAAATAATCACTAATCTCTAATTTAAAAAAGGTGACAGATAGCCAATATGTTGCCATCAGTTTGAATGAGTCTTTGTCAATGAGCCAACTTGAGGGGACTCGGCTGTAGGGACTGGTTGTAGTCCGGTTATATTTCTATAGGACAGGAAGGCTGCTGTGCACAAATGTAACAGTTAAATGTACATTTCTGTTATTTGTGAGTTTCCATCTATGTAAACAACAGATGTGTGATTTTCGATGATTTATCACAATTACATGCTGTATTATCAAAAACAGATTGGATGTAATAGCCAACTTGATCCCATTTGGTTGCTGTCAGACTGATATCAGGCTGACTGTCTCTTATGGCAACATTTAAAATAACAGTCTCATTTTGCAGCAAAAAAAAAAAAAATGACTGAAGTGAGATCGTTTTTTGTTTTTTTTTAAACCATCAAAGGCAGAACAAAATGCAGTGGCCAATTTTGATTGGAAATCAAACCCTACGTGGAGATTTAATTCCAAATCCTAGCAAATCCTGTTAGATTTGGACAAACTCTACCTCCAGTGAGATATATGTGTGCAGCGCAGCATGCGTCAGGAACAGCTTAGTGACATTAAAAATGTGAATGTCAAGGACAAAGACCTAGTTAACATTTTGCAATGCCTAATCACATGTTTGCTATTTCCCTTAACATGGATTTTAACATTAGAATGAATTGTTGGGGGCAAGCAACACGCCCTTTAATTAATGTTGAATAACTTCTCTTCATTGCTGATTCTCCGTACAGAGAGCACTGAATAAAAGACAAGCTGGATGAATATGACGGTTATCACTCGGGGCTCTCCTGTATGACTTCGCACTGTATCTGCTCAAATCCCTGAAAATAGATTCCCTCTTTTTTGACGAGAAAAGTGTTTACACCAACAAAATGCTCTCCAGAGACCTCACTCAACCTAAATGTATTTCACTTCTGCTCGTCACCACTTTGATTACTGTGACAATGAAACCTTCCCACCGCTGTGCTGCTCCCAGTGAAAAAAACAGCTGAAATAGCAACATCATTTAGGTACCGAGGTTAGACGAGTGCAAAGAACAAGCGGCAGAGTATAGTGAAGGTGTGTGTACGTGATTATATGGACTTCTGAATCTTGACAGGAACACCCGCAGTTTACATCGGACACCTGCCTGCAGAAACATTAAGTCCGATGAGACGGAGCCACCTTTGTCCCTTGCACTGCCTATCAGCGGGGACGTCTGCGTGATTAAAGCCATGTGTCTTCAGTGTGTGACTTATTAAAGTGCAGTGCAATTAACCACCCTGTCCCCTGGCTGACCAACTCCTGCACTCTTCCATGAATGATGCTCAGCAGGCATGACTGACTAGCACAAGTTAGCTCACCTCCACTCTGTGGACCCCCTGCCGCTTTCAGGACCTTCTTAGTGCTAAATTTATCACAATGCTCTGTTTCCGCTAGCTTGTGTGAATTTACATAATCAAAAGCAGTCAACAAAAACAATGGCATCGCAGCCTTATCTGAGGCAGCGTTAGAGAACGCCGATCAGTCACGAGCTTCAGCCTGTAACATGTCTTTGCACAATCAGCCTATTATCACAACTTCAAGCGGAGGGCTCGTATACAACTTTTATGAGAATTCTTCCAGCCGCTCAATCTGTTTTGTAATAACTACTGAAGGATTCCCGCAGCAGCCTAATCTGAAGTGATCTAAAGGTTACAGCAGTAACCACGCAGCACAGAGTGCCAATGAGATAAGCCCCACTGCTGGCCACCTCTATCTCTTGCTGGGGGCTGTGAGTCATTAGGAGTCAGGCCTCATTACAGAGGCCACAGTGTGGCACACTGTACGCTCTGGTTCCCCTGGTTTCAGCCAAATACCTGAGTGTTAAGAGGCCAGAAAGAGATGGTTTCTCTGCAGGTACAACAAAACTACAAAAACTAGGTTCTAAAATCTGCTTATGAGTTGTATATTTGTATGTATATTTCAAAGCTTTATGAGTGTTCTAATGAGAACCAATAGTAACTATAATCTGAGGGTACTGGTGCTTTATTTTTGAGCATTTGCTACTTTATAATCAATTATATTCAAAGTTAAATTATTATAAATACTTTTGGTAGCACGTTATAATAATGTCACACTATTAAGCATTATTAAGGTATTAGTAAGTGCTTAATTCATCATTTATATAGCATTACTCCTCCTTAGTGTGCTATTTATAAATACAGATATATTATTAAGACTATGATTGGCATCAGAGTGTGACATTATTAATATATAAAGTGCTACAGGTAGTAGTTACTTTGCTGACTAAATTTGTGACATCTTTATGTTTTCTACATATTTTTTGTCTGTGACCTAAATTGCTATAGATTTAACAGTTTTTTATTTCAAACTTGCCTCCGCCTCAAATCATGAGACTAAAATACTGTTTCCCGTATCATATACCTATTAATAATATCAAATAATATTAGTATAATAACAGTTTGCTTCCAACAGGACCAACATAATGAGTGCTTATGTTTAAGAATAGTTTCCTAATAACAGGAGTGACTTGATTGCACGTTTGAATGCTGGTGATTTTTACATTTTTGTATTTTTACTTACGTATTTTTTTTGTTTGTTTTTTGTTTTTTTTGTTGCTTCACATTACTTGTTCTGTTCCTCTCTATACACAAATCACTTTAAAGAGACTAAGTGCATGCACTAGCATGGCAAGAGTACTGAAGTCATAAAGCCCGAGAGAGTGTTTGTCGCTGCATTTATGGGAATCTCAGTAATGCTGACAGGATGAAGTGGAGCCAAGGCAGCAATGCCTTATACCTGATCTCTCTCTCTAGGGTACTTCTCTATTTATTACACTTCAGTGATTAGGAATGCCAGCTTGACATGATCCAGCCAAGGATTAATTTCACAATCTCTCAATCTCAGGCTGGATACTCGCCATAATACTGCTTAGTTATGGTTATGGACATTAGCAGTTCAACTCATTTCTGAGGACAGAGGGCATACTGTGTTCAGATTATTTTATACAGGCCAGAAAAGAATAGTTCCCCCTGCTTTAGCTATAGGCATTTGAATAAGATTTTTCAATCAGTGAGTGAAGATGGACAGGAAGACAGACGCGCAATATTCCTATTATTAATATGCATTAATATGTATGTAGTTTCCCACGAAAAACTGCTGCTTCTTGCTGCCGCAGCACCTCACTGTACATTGTGCCTCTGGCGAAGTAGTGTATTTAAAAAACAAAAGATAGACAAAAGCAGCCATTTTATTTTCAGCGGACTTTATCTTAAAAATTGGCACAATCAGTCTTATTGAGATTAGCCTGATTCGCATCCTCAAATGAGTTTTTTGTTTCTCACTTTATTTCAGACTTTTTTTATTATTTCAAATCCACACGTAGATAAGGAAAATAACAAATTATCTGTCCAAACATTATTTCAGCCTAAGTTTAAAGAGGTACTGTAGTATATTTGTGCTTCCACAAAGCACAACAGGTTGGGAGAAAGAGCCATAAGTGAGGATAACTATACATATACTCCTTAGTATGGATCAAAAGCCCTTCCCTTTACTGCTGGCATTTACTACTACCCCTCCCACATCTTGCAGACTTGACATCCTGGGTTTGCAGTGCAGTTCTTCTCTTAAATATGTGACTTTCAACCCCAACGTGATGTTGCTTGTGTTATTGTTTTAGTTTAAAAAAAAATGATTAAAAATTGTTATGTGCAAAGTAGCTTCTCCAGTTTAACGATTTTCAGTAATTACATTAATTGCTATTAATTATTTAATTGGACTGTTAAACTTTCATTTTCAACTTGTTAGTGTTTGTTATGGTTGAAACTTGTTTTTGTTCCAGATTTTTGATCAGAAAAGTCCAATCAAGTGATTTGAATTCCGAATTTTAATGCAGTTATTCAAGCTGAGAAATTCAATTGTATGGCAGCAAATATTTTAGCCTATAGAAAACACACAATCTGAAGAGCTCATCTTGGGGTAAGTATCTGACACGCTAAATGACTGTAATGAAAGAACCATTAGCCGCAGGAGGACAGTTTAAATATATCAATATATGCATTTATTCTGGTATTGAATAGATAATGAGAGCTTAGTTACGTTGCCTTACGTCAAGCCTTCATGCCAAGGGGCTCTACAAACTATTAATAAGCTCAAAACAATTACCTGGAAGTGTTGCCGAAGCCATGGGAATTACTGGGAAAGAGAGAGGAAAAATTAAAACATCCTCTGCTTTTAAAGTCTCATGTAGCAACAACAACATCCACGAATGTGATTTCACTTTGGCTGGTGAAGCACCTGGGAAAATGCTGTGCGTCGTTTAACAGAAGCTTAATTCTGCCCACATGGTTTATTCATGTGGCGACTGCTGATATCATGGTTCTCATAAATCACGCAGTGCGGAATGCTGGACGTCCATGCGCTCAGGCAGGGCTCACTAATCTCAACACCATCTTTCATCTGAATAACCTTGCCTTACCGCAGGGCATGCCAACACCAGACTCAGCCCGTTGGAGGGAGCCTGTCCTCATACTTTTATTTCTTTCACTCTGGGCACAAAGATTTTTCGCAGCCTGTCGGAGCAGACAAACACTGCCCTGTGTACTCCCATCCCACTTTCAACCACGGGCAATAATGAGAAATTGCTTTATAGACATCAGAGAAACTAATCTAGTCTAACGTTGGCTTTATGAATCTAAAATCAGACTCACAAGGGAGGAGAGCAGCACAGTCACTCCAGCCATCTGTTCAGAAGTGGTTCAAAGAAAGAGCAGAAAATGTGAAACTAATGTGAGTAAACATAATCATCACATCTCACTAATAAATCAAGAAACCCCTGTCTGTCTGTCCTTCACATATTTCACCAAATGATCTACATCATATTTAGCGGGTGTACTGCTGGGAGCAGGAGTAGGAGCACTGCAAGAGCTTGAGGTCATGTAGATGAGCTGTGGTCTGACCTTAGGGTTTAGCCACCTCTGACCTGACGCATGATGTCACAGGTGACACAAGTTTAAACCATTCACAAACATGCTCCTGAAAGTGGACCCCACTTCCATAGAGGATGAATGCAGGAAGGGTCTCGCTGGCTCCAGCAGGTTTAAATTTGCCCATAATTTTATGTGACAAATGATGCGTTCAGTGGGAATAGGCCATTATGGTTGATATGTGACCGCACAGATTATGCCACACTCCTCTGTGGCCTCATAACAATGTCACAGTTCAGATAACATGGTTAGTTGGAATAAACTTCCAATGAGTGTGATATCTAACTTTGCTGATGCAAAGATACCTGAAGGCTGTAGAAGGCTGACACTGCACAACCCAGTGCGCAGGTTTTTGCCCAAAACCTTCTTAGCTATGAGACAGTGCTAACCACTGCACCACTGAGCAAAGCACTGGTGACTATCAGATCGAGGACTCTCTATTCATCGATTTGCTGGCTGTATTGCTAGAAACCAAAGCAAGTACATTGCTGAGTTTAGGGACCGTTTTTTGATAAGTGCTTTGATTTTGGCTATGTGCTCCTGTTCTCCGGATTTTTAGGCAGACGTAGCACTTAAAGGCCCGTGAATAAGAAATCTATGGGAGACAGCGGCTTTCCACTGCTCCCTACAAAGAGCCAATCACCTGCTTTATAATGAAAACACACACAGATGAGGTTGAGGATCGTTTTAGCTGTGTGGTGGCAGGTGTGTCTATTTATTATAGTAAAGATATGGGTAAATGAACTATTTTTTTATTGGCTTAATGCTTTGCTCTGCTTGGATGATCATGTTGGCACTCTATGTTGGGCTGTAAATGAGGCAGTAATGCCGTGAAACTCTGCATGCATAGTAATAATAGAACCTGCTGAAAAAAATTTGACTGGTGATTGTATATGAGGTTTTTTTATATCTCATTGACCCATCTATTGCAGTTATGGCTCTAGCCTCACTAAATTGGGAGACTTGGGTGGCTTAGTCTTGTAAAAGATTGCTTGAAGGCATTACAGGGATAGCTGCTGAGTGGCAGGGACAGCTTCTAGAAGGTTAGAGTCATCACGTCGCCTCTGATACTAAGCATAATTGTCACATGCAAATGTATGGCATGATGCGACAATGTGATTGCATCGTAGGGTCTTTTGCTTGATTTGTGACCGCACAGATGATGTGACATTCTTCATAATGATGTCCTCAATTCGGATAACACAGTTTCTAAATAAATCTCCACTGATTATGACATCTGCCTCTGCTGACGCTAAAATGTCTCTGACAGCAGGCACTGCACTAATATAGATAATGGAGTACAGCGTATAGCAATTACAACGTCGTTTTTCTTGTGCTTATTCTAATGTCAAACTTTTTTTTTTTTTGGTAATTAATCATGTTTGGGTTCCTCACATAACAGGCATGGCACATACAGTCATAAACATGTCACCAATTACAAGCTTTAGGCAAGAAAACTAATTAGTGAAACAACATCACTTAATGAAGCAAAATAACAATGTGCCTGATGTCACATAGCTTTGCCTGCTGCTCAGAATAGTTTCTGTGTTTCGCCCTATGCTTTTAATAACAAACCCTAGGCATCATACTGACAGCCAAATGTTTTGCAGTGCCCTCTGCACCACGTCTGTTCTCTCTTCACAGCCTGGGCATGGCCTCCTGCCGCCACCAGGAGGAAGCACCAGTCATTCCTATATGCACCAGTAAAGCTTTCCTACACCACACAGACAATTAGCCAGCCTGTGACTGATTGCACATAATGAGATCTATTGGAGAACAGTTGGACATCTTTGGGCAAATTAATGTGTGAATATTAGCCTGTTGAACCGTCTGCTCTCTCACCAGGATCATTCTCCAGTGGAGAACAAAACTGAACCACTGTAATATTCAGCTGCTCTCTGCCTGGCGGCCCAGCCAAGCCATGTGTTCATTTCTGTATTTTAGTTGTACAGCTACAGTGCTGCGGACAAATTAAGCAAAGGTATAGTGTGGACAGAAACACAAATAAAAGGAGGTGGATCGAAGGAGGCAGAAAAGTCAAGTAAAGTCGAGCTGAGCAGCTCACCATGAAATGCTGAAACAACAGTGCGGCTGCCAGGGCAATTTTACACCCCAATAGTTTCACACCTCAGCCACCAACCCCTTCCAACTCTGAACCTTGTGTCTTCTTTGTGTCTTCATTTATTTTGTGTCAGTGTCCAAGATGTGAGAAGCCAAGCAGTGAGAAACTCGTCCCAAATGTCGCAGGGTAAGTGGTGTGTGAAGCAGACGCGGGGAGCAAGGAAGAGAAAAGCCACTGCGCGTGGATGCACTTTGCTTTCTGTGCAGACAATCCTCTGAGATATCAGAGGACTTTACATTACACTTGGGAAAACATATCATTTTATACTGATGCATGCAATGCAGTAGAGAGACTACTCAAACCCTTTACTTACAAGCAAGCAAAAGTTCAGAATACAAATGGCTACTTCAATGAAGTAATGTACTGTCAAACAATTGACTCAGAGTTCAAGTGAATTAAAAAGAAGCAGCTCTGAAGTGACTTTATCTTATGGTACGAACAAATTATTAATGCTGAATTATCAAACATCACTTTACCACTGTAACACCTCATAGTCCAGGTAATTACTTCTCAACTTAGTGGCTGTAACAGCTACAAAGGATAAAAAAAAAACTGAGATGAGTGGCAGGATATGTTCAAAATTGTTATCGAACAATCATTCATCAAAGCACTCTTGATGACTTTAGAAGGATGGCATCTGGACAAAAATGACCTTCCTCTTTTTTGCAACAATATTTTTTTAAAAAATTGTGTAGTTGTGCTCTTTTCTCTGTACGTTTTATTGGACTATTTTTTGTTTGAGTGGGTAAATCGGTTGCTTTTTTCTGTTTCGTAACTGAAATAATCCTGTAATTTACTTACGCTTTACCAATACCTGACATTTTGAGTAAAAGCATCTTAAAAAATAAGTAATAATGCATAAATGTGTTTTATTTCTTTTTTTGCAATTCTATTATCTTTGATTTGCTGTGAAATCAGAAACAGCTATGAACAGCCACTGAAATGAAGTGATGAATTTCGAGGGGGAATCTCCCCTAAGTGGATGTGCTAATAATTTAGGTATTTGAAATTTTGATAATCGAGCACTAGTTTCTAAATGGTAGCTCATCAAAAAAAAATGGCAGAATTATTAAAGTTGCTGTCAGAATAATGTACCTGAAAACTGACTTACATGTGTGTACTTGAGTGACTTGAGTGAATCACCAGCTTACTTAGAAGCATTAGTTAGCCTACTCTAACTAATGCTTCTTTTCCAAAAAATAAAAAATCAGAATAAAACATCAACTCTTTCTGTTAAAAGCTACACCTCCTACTTCCCTCTCAGTGGTGTGCTCTCTCCGATAGTGCAGCACGTTGACCTTCTGGATCACTAGTCAATGACTGAATGAAGAATGACTTACCATCATGATTATTAAATCTGAAAATGCGCTACCGGTGCACAAAGGATCCAAACCAGGTGATCTCCATTTGGTGAAATGAGAGCTCCATCAACTTGATTTGCACGATGTACGCCCAATTTTTGCCGTCATGACCTTTTAAATGTCCTTGAAACCACTTGAGCAAAATGTGCCTACTTAGACTGAATACATTAAAAAAAAATGAACAAAAGAGAGGCGTTTGTGTGGCTGTGTTCAGCCTGCATAATGAACACATGAGGACGCCTGTTTTAATCATATGTTAAATAAAGCCAAAATGCAACAAATCCATAAAATCCAATGCATACACAAAGCCAATGAAAGTCATTAGAAATTTGTTTGAATAATAACTGGGAAACAGAATATAACCACTAGGCTGAGAAAACAATGCACTAAAATGTATTCAGTATAAATCATCTGATTCATGAGATGCTCGCACTGTTAAAGCTCATCCTGCGGTGTAGAACTCGACAATATAATTGTGTCGTATATTACAGCTGTGGTCAACCAACATGAGCTTTTCTGCCTGCAATGCAGATGTGTCCGCATTCATAGGCCAACCAATTAATCGGTCTGTCACTAAAGTCTGTAAATATCATAGTGCAGTGAAATGTAGAAATAGTGCACAGGTTGCAAAACAATATAGCAACATATACTTACTGTTTTATGAACTGCAAACCTGTTCATTTTTAATTTATGACATCTGTCAAGGAAAATAGCATGTCTCCATGACCTGAGTGAAATAAAAACAACATAAGGTTGTTAAATTGCAGTTTTCCGTGCCATCTCAACCCAGACCGCTTTGTGTTGTATATAAAAATGCTCCTAAAATCTATAAAAACCTAATAAAAAATGATCATTGTTGTAAATGGAAGCTACATCTCCCTTACGTGCTTCTTTCAGCCTCTATTCCATTATGCTTTCCATTATAACATGGTTGCGGTGGGCAGGGATGCCTGATGCTGGTGCTAGGGGTGCCAAGTGTTTGTGCACTGACCTTCTGCTCCCTGGACAGGTCTGAGTGCAAAAGCATCACCAGTAAGGGGCCAAAGGAGATGGGACACTCAGCTGGCTGGTGCATTATTCATGAGTCACCCCTGTTGAGTGGGCTGTTATTCAGCATCCAAATCCCAGATGTGGTTCAATCTGTGCTCCATTCAGTGTCCTGACTGCTGGCCATTGATCACAGGCAAGGTACGCGGTGCTGAATAAGCGCTGGGGCTTTATGTTACAGGGCTCAAAGCGTCTCACTGATAACACAAAGATCCATCACTAGACATTGGAAAGGCTCCAAAGTATTCTCACTGGAACTGATCAGACAAGCCGAGAGCAGCTAAAACATTTGCTACGACGGTGCACAGCATGTGGCAGTGATGTGACAGCAATATGTTGTATGTCAGGTGTCATACATTTACATATTTTTTGGTTTTTAAATAAAAAAAATAAGCTTATATTTACTTATTCAGAAACATACACTCTGACGCACATCCCTGTCAACAGACAGAGAAAAAAAAAATAGTGTGACGAGGTCCCTGTGTGAAAGGTGCCAGAGGCAAAATATCACCCTCTAATAGGCATCATACTACTAATGGACAGTTGAGCACAGTGAATCATTTATCTGCTTTAATCATCAATCACATAAGGGCAGCTAAATGTGGCATGACCACAACTCTGTCTGCATTTGTCAGGATGATGATCATAAGCCATTGATCATGTTGCTGAATTACTGCACAATATAAAACGTGAATAATAATTTCCATTTCACTTTGCCTACTGAGACACAACACTACAATTCTTTGATGTGAGTGATAAATTGTGGTTGTTTGTCAAATTTGTGACTCAGACCCGATTTGTTTGGTTGAGGAAACAATGCAAAAATAACAACATTAAATATGCTGGGGAACATTTAAGTTTTTAAAGCCCTTTTTAAGATGAATGGCTGTTGTTAGGATTTTCTGTTTAGCAGGCGCTACAAACTGCCTTAGTCTTTGACCACAGTTATGAATCATCTTCTCCTTAAGATTTCTGGGGACTTCTGTGAAATCTATCACATCTATTCTAACTCATTTTAAAACATTCTTAGTGCCTATTGGTACCTTTTTGATGCTGTCAAATTAAATATTAAATTTCATCATGTTTCTGACAAGCCAATAATTCACTTTTCTACTTCTGCTCAACAGCCTGAGCTCTCAAAAGGAAAGATTAGCTTAGTGAATATCTGTGGCTTCTTTACAGTCCACATAAGCGATTAAATCATTTTTAACTCCAAAGTAATTAGTAAGCAGTAAGTAAACTATGTGTGAAAAGCATATGCCTGAGATGGAGAGTGGATTTCTGCTGTCTAAGGCATAATAATGAATAATAGCCTTATCAGCAAAGCACAACACATCCCAACATGCTGAGATATTATCACTGTTCATTTCCTCAGCTCATGTATCCTGTATCTCTTGGTAGAAAATATGTCATGTGGTCTCTTGCACTGTAACTGACAGCCTAGTCATGTCAAAAAACTTGGGCGTTCTACCAGGGCTCTCTACACAATACGGGGAAGGGAAAAGCGGCAGATCCAAGCAGATGCATCAGCAGTATTTGTAAAAAGTCACCAAATTCCCGCAAGGGACATACTTGTCATTAAAACCAACAAGAAAAGAACTGATGAGTGCATTAATCAGAGCTTGGCCAACTATCTGTGGTGAGCTGTAGTCCACGGCGTTCCTCCCCAAGACTGCACCTGAGGGAGGGAGGATTAACGCAGCTCCGCACGAGCTCGTGTATCTGAAATCTGCCTGAGCTCATCGTTTCCTTGTTCCTCGCTAAGAGGCTGTGGCTGGATATCAAGCAGAGCCAATCTATTCCCCTGCAGAATGCTGGCTGACCGGCATCAATGCCATGCATTGTCGAATTATTAATTAAATGTATGCAAGGATAATCAGATGCAGACATGACCAGACCCTTGGGAAACCTAATGTGGAATTGTAGCTCAATCTAAATTGCAGATGTCTTTTTGTTTTTTAATGCCAGCTAGCGACGACGTTTTATTGGCCTTTAAAATTTTGCATCACTTTGCACTTATGTAACTTTTTTGTGATGCACAACATGCACAACTGTGACTTTTCCTTATAATCCCCACTTACAAGAAAAGCCAAATGCTCTTGAACAAAAAATAAATAAATAAATAAAATCACCTTTAACAAACGTGTCTATTTTTACTGGTAACGCTACAATATTGGCTACTGCAAATTTATGTCTACAGACGAGGTAGGTTGTGGGTGTACGCTGAGGGATAAACCGTTTTCACTCCCTCTACTCAGCGCAAAATGTAAATGCCACAGCTTTCAAAAGTAAAGCAAAATCTAGGTCCTGCCTCCATATATTTCATTAACTTTTGTTAATGCAGTTGCTATGGCTCCAGGGTATTTGCTCAATGCTCAATGCACTTTTGCTGAAATAATAAGATCTATCAGTCATTGCAAAGCAAAAACGGCTTAATTTGCAGAATAAAGGTCATACTAGCTGTTACTTCTGAGGGACTGACAGAAAACAGTGTTCATTACAGCAAATTCGAAAAGAAACTAAGCCCTGAAACACAGCACTATGCTGAGGTGTCCACATGCAGTTTTCAAAATCAGTGTCAGATTTATAAGACTGAGACGACTTTTTAGGATTTGCCCTTTTGAACCAGACCCAACCCCCAAACAGTACACAGCAGTTGTAGTTCTGCAAATCCCAATACACTAATGGAGAGATTTCACACTGCCAACAGTCTATGTCTACGCCTGCGGGGAAAACTATTTCTAAACATATGCACGAAGCAGTGTTTTCAAATCCCTTAATTCACATGTGTTTAAGAGATTATATTGAGCCTGTGTGAGTTTCAACCCCCAGCTGGTCAAATCTTAAATGTAGTTACTGAAAAAGATTGTTAGGTCATCTATAGAAACGGAAATGTAAACTATACATGTATACTTTATCCCTACAATTTCGGTTTAATGAATACTGTGAGTTGCTACATAAAAATCACATTACCACCATGGAATGAATTTTTTCTTTTTTCTTGAGATGAGAGAAATTGGTCAGCCTTCCACAGCTATCTGCTTTCATTAATCAGCCCTAATTAAACATATTGATTGAGCCAAACATCGGGATTTCCAGTTGAAAGGGTTTACTAGACTGTAAAATGCCTGCAAAAAAATGACCTCCACTGAATGCACGAGGCACTTAGGTGCCCCGGACACAGTGATCCTTTAAGTGAGCCCCCAAAATAAGACAAATATGCATCTGTTCAGTAAACAACATCAGAATTTACGGTGTCTGAGCGGCAAATGTCGTCCTTGGCTCCACTGAGAGCTGAAACCACTGAAGCTGAACAGAGTATTACTTTGGTTTCTGGCTCCATGACCCCTCATTAGAGGAAAGTGTTGCTTAAAATCACAGCTTTAACCAGCCCTAACTCTGGATATCAATGTTTTAATATATATATATATATATATATGTATATATATATATATATATATATATATATATATATATATTTTTTTTTTTTTTTTTTTTTTTTTTTTATATATATATTTTCTCCCATTTTCCAAGCACTTGCTATGCCCTGACAGATTGAGTGAACTACTAAAAGACGATGACTGTTTTTCTTTTACTAATTATCTACAAAAGACTAAAAAAATATATTACAGTTAGGTATTGTTATTCACAGTAATATTAGCAAGAAAAATGTAAATGTGATTGTTAGATGAAATGATTCCCTAACCTGTCAGACAAAGTGAAGGATTCTTTAACTAAATAAACACTTAAAAAGCTATTATCCATTCAGTGTTTACATGATTTATTGACACAAAGCCGAACACAAGGTCATTTTTTATATTTGTGAAAGGCCTGACATTTGAAGATACTCCATTTTCACGGGACAATAGGCAGGTATGAAAAAGGAATATGGTGATTTTGTCAACTTGTTTGACAGCCTAAAGCTGAACTGTGGGCATAAAGAAAGGAAAATGGGAGCAATATTTGCCCACGCTTTCTAATATTTTGACAGGTCATGGTGGTCCAGAATAACAGCTGATTTGACAAAGGAACAGATGATCTAAATATAAAGGCAGTATTTGTTAAACATGAGTTAGGACACTGTGAATTATTGATGTGCTCCAGTTCAGAGTCCAGTTAACTGGAGAACAAAAAAACTAAATGAACACAGAACATTAAAATTGCGGTGTGATTTAACTAATTGTGTAGCCCTTGAATACTCAGAAATGAAGCTGTGAATATCAAGTGGAGTCTTGAAAGGGGTTACAATGAACAAGCCAGAGTTTCTGGAAACACAACAGCACACACCAAGTGTCCAAGTCTCACTCAAAAACTAAACCTTCACTGCTGTAGTGTCACGGTGCATCCCTGATAAATGACTTTATGACAAATTGCTATAATGCAGAGAACCCATGCTGAGTATGTGGAACAATGTATGCAGCGCCAGCAGGGCAAAGCAACAGTAGCTACAGTGTGCGTATTTCTCTGTGTGTGTCTGTGCGTTGTGTAACTGATAGTGATATCATCAAAACTGTATGTTTTAGAGACGGGTTTCTTGGTTTTGTTTATTCTCCCACAAAGGAAATCAGCAGCAGTAATGATTTCATGATTAAACCATGGTGCAGATCTGCTCATTGACTAACAGGCTAATGCAAGTTTAATCAGATGCTTTACGTTGCACTTTGTTGTCATCTAGTGGTTAAAAAATGACATAACATGCCGCATGTCATTTCTATTCTGTGCATCCAAAATGTTCATCAGTCTTAATCCTTGAGTTTGAAGGACAGACCATTATCTCAAATCCTGGTTCTATGAATGTCTCTTAAGCTTAAAAAACGACGTCGTGACATCGCAGTTACACAGGGGCCACTTACACTAGTGTTCATATCAAATGTGTAACATTTAAAAGGAACCAGGGAATGAAAGATCACATTCAGCACACAACCAACCAAACTAACTCCAGGCAAGGCAAAAAAGCATCACAACAATGCATAAACTGCAGCAGTTCAAATAAAAGGAAAGAAAATCTAAATCATTAGCATTCAAAGCTTACAGCTTTAAAAAATGACAATCTTCAAACGTAATAGACTAGTTTGAAAAGGCAGAGTACATTGGCATACAAAAATATATATGGGATAAAAGAAAAACACTCGGCTTCGCGACTGCAGCAGATTAGAAAACTCTCCGGGATGATACAGCCCTTTTCTTTGGCACAGCGCGCACATTTCCGTGGGATATACTCGCCAATAGCCTAATTAAATGGAAAGCACAATTTGTCACAGCAACCAACAGCAGCGCGCTCAGACTGCAAGTTACTGCGGAGCCACTCCAGCAGTTAAAACAAAAATACACAATAATGTATTTCTCTCTCTCTCTCTCTCTCTTTAAAAAAAAAAAAAAATCTGCTTTAACAAACATCTGGAAACATATTTATCGCCACACATGCTGCGCGTGCCGATGACACGGCTGCTGCAGCATCATTTACAAATCGAGCCCGATTTGTCGGGGGGAGGAAGCATTTGACTCACCGTTCGCGGAAAGCTGAATTGGAAAGTTATCGACCTCAAGGCGAAAGAATTGACAGGGTCCACCGTGCAACGAGCTCTTCCATATTTAGTTAAAGCAGAAAGTGAACATTCGGGCAGGATCGGTGAGAGCAGGTACTTTGTGGAGTTGTGTCAGCGCAGGGCTTTTTCACACTCGGCGACGCGCACGAGACAGGTGCAAGGAACCGCCGCCGCTTCCTCCCTTTCCTCTCTCCCCTCCACGGGGTGAAGCGCGGCCCACTTTAAACTCTGGTGACGTCATGGGCGCTGATGCTGATGCTGCCCTCCTCCCTACCCACCTAGTCCCCATCACCCTGCCGTACACCTCTCCGCACATAAACACACACTTGCTTGTTCTTACAGAGAGGATGATTCCACAATATTATTAGAGCAACCTGGGAAACATCTCCCCTCTAACCTCAGCAGTTACAGCCTACAACCTGTAGGATCTCTTTCAGATTTCTTAAAAGTCTTTTTTTCTCATTCTGCAAAGCATCTTTCATCTAAGCTACTTCTATATATGGATGCAACATTTAAAATTGTATGTGGTGAAAGAAGCAAATTGCCTGGAACAGCATAATTATTATAATTAGATCCTATTTCTGAAAGGATGCACACTTTAGTTCTCCTGTGAACCAGAGAGGGAAAAAAGAGGGGGAAAAAAACAAGTTACTTAAGACTGAATTTTTTTCCCCTTCTCTTTAAATATTCAAATGATTGTTCATAATCCACCTTTACTAACAAATCCTCATCTGCGTGTGACAGATTTAAGGAATATTGCTAAGTTTTTACAGCGACTTCTCGCTTTGCAGTCCTGATGTTTCCAAGGATTTTTTTCACATGGAAGATTTGCAAACCAAACCCTGGATCTGGTTCTTAGTTTGATGTTTAAAGAGATGTGCCGCTTAGTGGGAAATTAGAAGGTGTTAAGAGGAGGGAGACTGTTTAAAGAAGCTGTGCATTTTTTTAAACTGAAAAATAATGGCTGTCATTTTAAATATGAGTCTCTTGATACTTTTATTAGCAACAAAGTTTAAAAAAGACTTCTAAAAACACATAAATGTGCCAAAGTTTGTCATAATGTGACTTATAGCACTTTATTGAGTCCATCTAACTTAAACACTCACATGCCTGACATGAATACTCATGAGATGAACAAATGTACATTAGTCACAGTGCAATCATTGTGTTGTTTTTGTTGGTTTTCTTAAAGAAAAATGCTCAAATATATTTTTTCAGCAGGAACAAGTGGGTTGGCAGAGACATTACATTGTGAGGATGTGGGAAAGAATTGATAGATGAAGAAACATTTTGTCAGTTTTGGTCTTTTCTTGGGACTTATTGATGAAAAATGTATGACAGACATATTGTGGAGCAACAGCTTTATCCTTCAGGTGAAACTCAATGCAGAATGTGTTGAAGAAATGTGACAAGACTGAAAAGAAAAACATGACATGTCCTGTCACTCACTTTTGTTGCCGATTCTTGTTTTGTTTCCATTGCCTAGCACACGTGTGTTTGCCTGCATGCCAACCAGCCAGTAAGAGTACACTCTGGATTGTAAGATAGAACGTTGGAGGCGTTTTTTACCTTGGCTTTGTCTGTCCATCAGAGCCCTACTGCATGCTCCCCAGCACAACTGCAACAGATGTGTAAAAAAAAGTGTCCAAATGTACCAATGCCACAGCATAAATTACTTTAAGTATGCATTATGCAGCTGTTGTATAATCTGATTTCTTTTTTGTAATGCATTCATGAGAAAACATCATCATCTCACTGTCCTATTTAATTGAGGCAAGGCTAACTGCTGCTGTTGTCTTAACTGCTGATTATATGAATGTGATTATTTTCAAATTGCTCAAAATTAAAGTTGAAATAACTGCTGTTGCCAAGTAGAGGTACAACCTCACAAATCCTTATACTTTTTATTATATTATAGTTATAATTTAGGACAGAAAATCCACAAATTATCACATTTGAGAAGCTGTGTAAATAATGAACTCTACAACTTGTCTGTACTTCTATGGTTTCTTATTGTTTTTAGCAATATTGGTATTTTAAATCTTTTTCTGGTTTTGGTTGTTAGTTGATACAAAAAGATTTCTTTTGTGTCTTCATATTTGTAGTGAAGTAGAAATGGTGCATATAGCCCAGCATGTATTCCATGCAGCTGCACTAAACTCAAGCCCCAGCAGAGCACCGTGTGGTCTGTGTGTGTGTGTGTGTGTGTGTGTGTGTGTGTGTGTGTAGCCTTTTACTTATTCTTGCTGAGTTAAGCTGAGTGCTGGACTTTTGTTTTCATATTTTTATGTTCTCGGTCACATATGCAGTCCTCTGTGTTTTGCTGTTGGCTTTGCTCCAGATGAACCACATCTGCCCAATGTTAGAACTGCTTTTGCCTCTGTATTATTGCTTGCTGACTTATCATAATCAAACAGAAGGGCACTGCTCCACCTTCCCACTGCCACTGGCTAAGGGGTAAAACTTTCTTTATATAACATGATAATCTATCACTCTACTTAAGGCTCTTAAAGTTAATTATTCTTTGGAAGAAGTTGATCGTGAATTGAATCGCTTTATTCTTCTTTTATTTCTTGTTTGCTTCTTCTTGCCACATTCATAGAAAACTTCTTATAAAACATTTTGAGATTAAGAAAATTGGCCTCCTCGCATTGATACTCGAGTCAAGAAATCATACACTACGTTTATAAAATTTAAATTAAGGAACACTGCTTCCTGTCCAGAGGGAGACACTCAAGGTGAAGGAAACAAAGAAAAAAGACAAAAAACTAGAAGGCTCGGCACTTGAAAGTCTGTGCAATGTAGGCAATTACATTAAGTGTACTGAAGTGGGAATTTCAAACCTTTTGCATGCAATTCAACCATCAAATAAATGATCCTTATTTATGTTAATCCAGAAATAGAAAACAGTGCATGAGTACCCACTTGTCCTGCCACAGCTGTCCCATCCTGTCATTGTTTTTCTGTATTAGTCATTGGACAGATTTGCATGTTTGGGACTCAAACTTTTGGCCTTTTTTCTCAGCAGGAGCAACTGGCGGCTGTTATCGGCTGCTTCAGAAGCTGCCTTTGTGGCCTGCTGCAATCCCAGACCACAAATCCCCAACTCCCTGACCAAAGTAGTGGTGGATGAGGCAACAAATCCACAGCATCAAACAAGACATAGTGTATTCTGGTTTTCCAACACTACTGCTCATCCTCAATCAGCCCATCTGAGCTTGTTTCTTTTATGTCTCATCTGTTGTCTCCTGATGGCACAGCAGTGTCTGGAAAGTGGAGAAAAGAGCGGACTTGTTTTGACCATATCAGGGCGGTAGGCCGGCTTTGTGATAGACTATATATACAGATCCATCTATCTATCTATTTTCTTAACTGCTTATCCAATTCAGGGTCGCGGGGGGCTGGAGCCAGTCCCAGCTGTCATAGTGGCTAGAAGACTGTATATATATCTTTTTATCTTTTTTTTATTACCCACACTGTTTGCTCAGAAGTGATTCCTGACTTCCTTTAGGTACAACATGCCCAATGACATTTTTTGTTTTTCAGCCTCTCAGTAAAACAAACCTGCTCATTAAAAATACTAAAACTAACAACAACAGACGAATAAATTTCAGGTAAATTTGACCACCATCTTTCTTGTTTCATGGTGTTTCTCAATGTATCAAGCAACACAGTTCATTTAATATTTACGAGGTTGGATAACCCCCCAGTTCCTCCAGAATTAACGTCCCCGTTATTCAGTATTATCCACAGATCACATTTTCAACACTTTTCATTTTAAGTACTTCCTGCCCTCTGGACATTTGAAGATATATATACATATTCTCTGCTTTGAATGATAATTTGTCTCCTATGTGTTTTTTGACAAAAAGTTCAATTATTTAGTTGATTTTCTCTATCTTCAGTACGTGTCTTCGAAAATATAGAATCTATGAATATTCAGATGTTCAAATTCTGCTTTTCCTGTCACACATAAGATGCGTCCCGCCTTAGAAAATCCTATTTTAATGCAGGTGCACTGGAGATTTCATGTTTGCACATCACACGTACATGTCTTAACCTCTGAATGGAGGTGAGAAACTTTCCTCTTTCAGTAGATGAAGATGAAAAGAACTTCTGTGTCAAACTGCACACATACTCCATTCAGAACAGTGAAAGTCAAACATCCATGACATGTAAAAAAAAAAAGAACAAAACCAAAAAACAGGTGAAACGACTTTTTGAGAGGAGGCGTTAAATGCAATCAAAGACAAATAAAAAAATAAGTTACCAGCACTGCAAAAGATTGGAGTGTTAGATAACTCGGCACCTACTACAGTCATGTATTCGAATGTCTTTGGGCACCTGCAGATAAAGGTAATACAGACAAACAAAAAACACTTTCAAATGAAAAAGAAAAGACAAGAAAAACAAAAAATTGAAATGTTATCTTTTGGGATTGCTTGATGTTTGCTATCTTGAGTCAGAAGTGGACCTTTCAATTGATTATTGATTCGGAGCACATTCGAAATTCCACGAAGGAATGCCTTATAAACAAATAAAGAGCGAGTTATTGAATGGTCTTGTCAAAGCTCACATTTGAATCCTATTGAAATGTTGTGGGGAACATTTGAAACAGTCCATACAAGCAAGAAAACACTCACCCTGGCATCTGAAGGATTTTTACATGGAGAATAGTCAAAAACCTTGGCAGCCCAATATCTGAGACTTTGGAGAAATTATGCAAAGTGCCCACAAGAAATTAAATATACGAAAAGTGTTTGATGCAAGTCTACTTACTTTTTCCATTACATGTACTGATATTTTTATTGAATAGCAATGTTTCACTTTAAGTGTTCTTCCATCTTTATTTGTAAGCAGCGTATTGAAGAAGCTTAGGGTTAGTGTCTCCTTTCAAAGAGAGGCAACAATTTAGTAGTGATGTAGTTACTTTTTCCACATGATTTTATGTACGATTAGTATTAGAAATAATTATATTTTTTTTTCTTTCATTTTATGAAATATGATCCCCTTCAATCTCACTGGCACAGTGTGCAAAAACAACGGTCGTTCTTTAGATCGGAGGTTCCCCAAACAGCCCCAAAATAAGCATAATGTTGTTCTTGTCATCCTAATTATGGTTCTGTGACTATATGTGAGGCGTTCCAACCCCTCAGAATGGAAAAACACTGCTGTAGATGTTTTATGGTCCACATTAGATACCAACACTCTAGAAAGGTCTGTTATGCTCAAGTGCCCACAGCGCAGTTTGTCAAATGAAACTTACAATTCTCAGATTTCCTGTCTATGGGCCAATCTTTCCTCTCTGTCAGTCCTGGTTTATGAAGAAAAAGCTGATTATGGCAGCAAGATGCTTTTGGTAAAACAGGCACCGCTCACTGGCCTTGTGTCCGTCAGGACGATGTGTAGAGACTTCAGGGTAAATTGTAAAAATGGGAGTCGATTTAAAGTTCTGCTTGATGTCTAATCTACACGCTACATTTAGGCTGACAGCTAATACATCATTAGGGTAGAGAATGTCAGGTGAATCTACTCTTTGGTAGACCTAGTATATTTTTTTACACAGCGATCAAACAGTTTGAGCTGAGCAGTTTTCCCCAACAAAACAAAAAAATTTAGTTGAATGACTCCTTTTTAGGGATGAAAATTATTCAAAGCGTCCCATCTCCAGCTGGGAAGAGTAGTTTAGTCAGCGATTTTAATTCAGGAAGCAAGCCTTTTTTGACTTA
>NC_140624.1:14234231-14281731 GCF_057382275.1 Copadichromis virginalis
TCTCTCTCCACCGTACCTCTCTGACTTATTACAGATGAAGCTCCCATCCCGCTGCCTCAGATCTTCATCTTCTCTTTCTCTCTCTGTTCCCTCTGCTCGTCTGATCACAATGGGAGGGAGGGCCTTTAGCTGCTCTGCCCCTCGACTTTGGAATTCCCTACCCCCGGACCTCAGAAATATTAGTTCATTCTCTCTTTTTAAGTCCACCCTCAAAACTCATCTGTTTAAAATTGCCTATTCTTAAATTTCTGTATGTTTTAACTTTTATCTTCTATTTTTACCATTGTGTATATTTCCAGTTTTTATCTGTTGTACAGTGTCCTTGGGTGCTTTGAAAGGCGCTATTTAAATAAAATGTATTATTATTATTATTATATATATATATATACATATATACATACACATATATATACATATATACTGAGCTGGCATTTAATGTAAATACTGAACACCTATAGAATAAAAGAATAGAAACCATTTAAGCATGATGAAGGTCATGTGTATCATTGGTATTTTGAAATATTTTTAAATTAATAGTATTTTAAAATAACTCAAAATAATGATAACAACATAAGGGATAAAATATCTTGAAGTAAAGAGGGCTGGGTACTTTTCATTTCTTTTGCACCGCTTTATTTCGTCGTTTGCACTACAACATGCAGTTT
This sequence comes from Copadichromis virginalis, assembly GCF_057382275.1. NCBI lineage: Eukaryota > Metazoa > Chordata > Actinopteri > Cichliformes > Cichlidae > Copadichromis > Copadichromis virginalis. Next base: position 14,234,897 of record NC_140624.1, read on the forward strand.
CTGGCTTTTTCCTTATTGATCCTAAAAAAAATCCTTTGCTATTATTTTATAATGAGGAAACGTATTTAACACAACTTTTTGTAGATCAATCACGATTCATGTTAATTAGATATAGACTTGGTGGCGACTGTTTCTTTCATCACTGACTCTGTGACAGAGATGTTAATTGCATCGAATGATTTCGAGTTATGGCGCCGTTAAAATGGGCTGCATTATACTCAGAGGAGCTTCTAATATACACTGTTCAAAAAAATTAAGGGAACTGCTGGAGGTCATTTTGTAGGGGTCTGATCGTGATCCTTCAGTTTCTCCTTGCACAAAGGAGTGGATACTTGCCCTGCTATTGGCCGTGTTCGATGGCCGTGTCCAGCTGGCCTTGCCTTTCCTCCACATTCTTCAAGCTGTAAAAGTGAAACTTCATAACTGGACAGACTGATGTCTGTTAACCAACTTTGCCTTATACTGATGATTGAGTGTCATTATTGTTGGTATTATTTTTAGTAGTGTCTATATTAATGCCTACATTTCTGTTTAAATAAAAAATATCTCTTTATAAATATGTTAATGGCACAAATGATATCTTGCAAAGTAAGATCACAGCGATGTATTTATCACAGAAATTTCTGATGATGCCATCAAAACCTGTAAGCAGAGCTGCTGTGTTATATTGTAATAGATGTACCTGTCATTAAATCCAGGTGCACCCAGCTGAGTGCAAATTAAATACGTCTTCCCTAATTATATTGTCTGTTAAAAATGCAAACTCTGAACAAATAAGTCACCATGTTATTAGATTTCCCCATTAAATGGAAACTCGCTATTACTTAGAAAAGCAACTGCTTGCTCTAACACAATTCATGAGGTGTCCCTTACACATGGGGCCACAAAATTCTGACAAACATCAAGTCTCCTCAAACAATTATACAAGATGTTTCAAAGATGTCCTTGAATTGCTGGAATAACCTTGTGGTGGAAAATTACTGAATCCTTTTATTTTCTTATAGCTACTTTTGTGGCCTCAACCTAATCCTGTTTGAGTTTAAAAAACAGCTGATATAAAACCTGTAATTTGCAGTGGTAGAAAGTGGCTACATACATTTATCCACTTGAGTCTTTCCAATTTCAGATGATCCTTTTAACTCATCTATGTTTATTTAACAACATACTTTTTACTTATAATAATAATAAACCAGTTTGTTTGTTTGTTTTTTACCATTTTTGCTTGGGATCTATGTTGGGGCAATTACTTCCTGATTTCACATGTCAGATTTTTCTCGGTTAACCTCTCAAATGATTAGTTCAAGAATGTTAGACTCACTGATATTTAATATGAAAATTAAAAACTGGTCAAGCAGCGAAATGAAAAACACACATTTGTCTGGCAGAACTTTATTTTTTCCAAATTCCTGCTCATTCATTCAGTTTGTGACTTCTTTACCTTATGAACTTGCCTGCGATCAAGGACTAAACTGCATAAAGTAACATATACTTTTCCACCCAAAATGGAGTAAGGTCCTAACTCAGTTAGAGCCTCACTTGTTTCACATTTTGTCATGTCATCACTTGATTAATTCATTTTTCACTCAAAATAGCCTTTTCTCAGTATTTTCTTGAATTGTCTTCGGCAGCAATTAGAGCCTCGAGTATTTTTGTGTAGGATGCTACAAGCTTGGCACACCTATATTTGGGTGGTTTCTCTCAATCTTCTTTGCAAAGCTTCACAAGCTGCAGCAGGTTGGATGGGGAGCAATGGTGCACTGCCATTTTCAGATCTCTCCAGAGATTATCATTCTTAAAGTCCTGCTCTGTTCACGCATGAGGCCAAGCTTATTCCTTGAACCGAACTACCAATGCCATCTTAATGGATAAAGTCCTCATTATGTGAGCACTGCCTAGGGGCCAACCTCCAATAGAACCAGTCTCAGGGTGGGGCAGTTATCTGTTGTGAGGGGAGGATGATGAGGAGACAACTAACTAACTAATTTACTAAGTCATGTTGGTCTTGATTTGTTTATCAGGTTTTTTGACAGATCTAAGATAGAAAGATATAAAAGTCTATTTATTCTGTTTGAGTTCATTCAGAGCAGCCAGACACTAGATGTTCTGTTGTCTCTTCTTATTGGCCACATATTTAGTGTTTGTTAATTTCCACTTTTTAAAAGTTGTCACATTTGTCAAGGCCATTGAATTGATGTCATGTTTCAAGAGCTTGTTTCAGTTTAATTCAGCTCAGCCTCATCTTTTCAGTAGCAGTTGGTCTTAGTGCATTGATCTTGAGCAGCAATAATGAGCCCTTCAGTTTCTGACTGTAGGCCTGCTGTTTTAAGCCAGCAGCTTGTTTGGTCCACATCTCTGCCATTTATTCATTTCAAATACTGTCCGGAGCATTTTCTTCCCATTTTCTCTTTCATTGTTATAGGGTTTGATGTTTGCCTGCCATTTCCGCTTAGCTGGTGGTTGGCTCATTTTCCATTAGCTGTATCTTTGGCATATTGAGCTCTCTTTTGAATATAACGGCTTCATTAGTGCAGTGATAATGATTTTTCTTGGTTTTTTTTTTAGTTCTTTCACTATCTTTAGCTTTGGTAAGGAGATTGTCTTCTTTATGTTTGAGGTATGTGTCCAATGTTCTTGTTTTGTTATTTTGTATGTGCTCACAATCTGAGTAAGGCCTCTTCCATCTAATGTCTTTCAAGAGTACAGAACATCTTTTCTATCCTTCGATCCATCTCATCATATTCAGGGTCACAGGGAGACTGGAGCCGAATACAGCTGTCAGTGGGAGTAAGTTGTGGTACACCCTAAACAGGTTGCCAGTCTATTGCAATGGTAACACATAGACACAGATTCACTGTGACTCGAACAGCCAATTAAGGAAGAATCACCAACTAAACTTCCCATTGTATTTTATTTTTCCCTGAAATGTTCTTTTTTTTTAACAGAGTTGAATACTTCCTTTTGGTCAACCAAAAGGAGTAAGATTATTTATTTTCCCAGTCTTAATCGCCTTCATTATGGCTTTATTCATAAGTAGTTGATCTACATAACTCCTACATAACTACAGTATTTTTGTTTTAGTGCTAGCAAGTTGTTGTCCACCAGATTCTTGTAGGATCTGGCTATTGGTATTAAATTTAAAGTCTTACACAGTGTAGGATTAAGTAGTACCACTTGTTAGTCGACTGCATTAGTTGGGCACTAACAATAAGGAGGCCATTCTTCATGGTTTTCTATGATCGTGTCAGGTTTTCATGTAGTGCTGTTGTATTAGCCAGAAGCTTGTTACGCCATCATTCCCCAGGGTCTCCCAGTTTCTGGATTTTTTGGATAGTTGTTGTTGTTGCCTAAGATGTCACTGACTGCAGAGGCAGTGGCATAAAATAATTTGTTCACTTCAGCAAGGGATAGCTTATCATTAAGCCTATTCTTAATAGCCATGATTGCTCTATTAGTTATTTTTAACCCTCTCAAGCAGGCGTTGCAGATTTGCAACAGTTAAAAACTAACAACCTGATTACCCCACATACATATTTTATGAGTTTTTTTACTCAGAAGTACCACTGCAGGTATTCTTTTGTGCATTAGCAACAAAAACTTAATTTGAGCCTGAGAGGGTTAATGCTGATTTTACATGCTTGTCACATTTAATTTTTAGCATTAGTGGTCTTTCATCAATGTTTCTTTTACAGCCTTCCATTTTCTCAGGATGTTGTTTACCATTTCCTCTACTTTTTCATCAGCACTGTGTTGCATTTGGGTGGTCTGATTCATTTGGTTGGTTTACTTCATCGCTGTGCTCATTTTCCTCAGCACTTAATGCTGCAACATTGTTTTCGTGGTGATTCACATCTCTTCCCCGCTCTTGAGATGTTTTTATCTTTTATCCTTTGAATTTCAGTCTCTGTCAGCCTCGTTTTTAATAACGTCCCTTCTGTTGTTCGCAAGGTCATTAGTGGTCATATGAGGTCTTGAAATACACTTCAATCACATATTTTTACTTTTTCTGTCACCATTCTAGTTCTAGCTGGTTTTCGATGGTTTTCAGAGAGTCCATTTTATGGGCCCTCATAAGCATCATACTTATTGCTTCGTGGGGTGATTGTCATTTGCTTGCTTGTTAGAGTTTATTCTAGTAGCAGACTGTGTGGTTCCCTGTGGAGGAAAGCAGTCCTTGTTTATGTTATGGTAATCTATTAGGTTTTTATGCCATTTTGGACAATGATAGTCAGAGCCTCTGTATCCAGAGGCTACATTTCCCAGTAAAAATCACTGGGTATTACCATTATTATTATTATTATTATTATTATTATTATTATTATTATTATTATTATTATTATTATTATTAAAAGGATGTGAGCTAATGGTCCTAAAAGTGGACCTATTATCTTTTTACTTATTTTCTTTCATTATTATGTCATATTTTTCCATATTTAACATTGGCCATGTTAAATGTGGTTGAAGTTTCGAATAAAGAGGTCAGTTTCTGTATGAGTAATCCCTGTGAGCCAAAAGCTCAGATTTCAGACTTCTTTAAGTGCTCAGTTTCAGATAATTTATGTCAGTGAGAGTGGAAAGCCCTTAAAGCACTCAGCTCTGGGCCCACCCAATTGTTGTTCAAACTTTCAGTTTAGGAGGGGCAGCCAATCCGAAGAAAGAGGCTAAAGTGATTTGTTTTAGGATGAAGTCAGTGACGGCATTTCTTATAAATGAAGATCTTTTTTTTTTTTTTTTTAATGCAAAGCTACTCTAGTTTTGGCTAATAGGCTTCTTTTAGTGACCGCCTTCCCGTTCGTTTAAAGTTTAAACGAAACTTTAGGTAACAGCATGGTAATACCGCCGATCACCAGCAGAGGGAGAGCTGCAACAAGCCCAGCCGCGCTTTCCGGAAGACCAATGAAAATATTTTGTGACGTTTCATTCACCTCCACCCATTAAGAAGAAATCAGCTGCTCAGCCTTGCAGTGCATTACAACCCTTGCCTAATTCCCTGTCAGTCAGTGCCGATAAACAGTGTCTTCTTAATATCAGATACCCCTTCTGTATCGGGCTTCCGTCTACACTGCTGCAGCTCGTGTGTTGATTTGTTGTTGTTGTTATTTTTTTTTGTACACCAGCTTGTTTCTTGCACGTAACATGCAGAAGAGAAGGAAACCTGAGCCGATCCAACTCAACCCCATCCCTGATGGAAACACTATCAACGGCAGCGGAGCCACAGAGTGAGTGTCAATATTAATCTGCTTCTAATATTCTGATAGGGGAATGTAGTACACAGATACCTGCTTTCTGATATATAACCTAATATATGTTGGATTCAGTATGACAGCAGCCAATACCGTGTGTGTGCTCGAGTACTCTGCACCAAGTATTTGTGTGGGTTCCTGAAACCTTGTCCTCTACTGCAACCATTGATCATTTGCATTGTTATGAGTTGCTGTACTGAGAAAATGAAATATTTTTTTTAAATCTGAAAAGTTACTGACACGTTAACCATTGACCATTCCTCAAAATAGCTTATGTGGTTTGGGTTGCATGTAGCATTTTTATAGGCTACAGCATTGATTGAATAATTCTTTAGATTTACTCTTGAGCACAATCCAAGACAGAGATACTCCGTTCACACTGAAATAAAACAGGGAATAAACAGAGGTTGCTCACATTGATAATGTTTGGCTCTAAAAAAAAATGCTTGAACAGTTATTAAAACAGCCACTAAATCATAATTCAGTAGACTACATGATAACTGGACTATTTGTTGCACACTAATCAGCTATCAAACAGTTAAAGAAGTTTAATTTTTAATGATGTAAATGGAAAAAACTGGAAACTCATTTCACTTTATCATTTCAAGCGCTAAATAGCTGTCAAAGTCCTCGTGATTTCATTCATTTTCCCGTTTTACTCATGCCACAGGTCATTTTCACAAATTATCATTGTTACCGTGTTTCTCATTATAATATTTATGTAACTTTTGGCTGTCAAGTCCTCTTTGTGGTGTCATAGATGGACAGGTCTCAGTGTTACTCTCACAGCCCACTTGGTGTGATTAGTCAGAGATAGAGCTTTCCAGTGAGGCAGCACACAGAATTATATTTCTGTCTGCTGAAGGAGTTCTGCAAAGGCCTGCTCCCACCACTGTTTGACAAAACACAGTAATGGAGACATAAAATTGTTTTGACATCCTCCTCTAGCCCTCAGTTTGCAGAGAAAAGCCCAGTGAGTCCTGCAACAAGCTGGATCGGTTGAGATGAGAATTACGTAACGTGTCATCAGTTATGATGGCTGCTTTTCTGATGCGTTGTAGAGTCCGAATATATTATTGTTTCGTTGTTAGAGCGCCCATCTGAAGGCCATCTGTGTCTTTGGCAATGAATTAAAGACAAAAAAAATGACACTGAGTCATATTTGAATAAAATTTTGCGTTAAGTAATGGTAATTTTAAAGAAACAAGAAAGATTTTTTTTTTATGTGTCCACTAGTACCAAAAATTAAAAACAAAAACAGGAAGAAATATACTTTAGGAAGCTTTTAGTAAGATACAAATTAGAGTAGTAGAAATGTAAAAGTGAGGCCAAAAGTCAATGACATGATATTTGGATACAAACTGTAATGTGGTATTTAAGATCCCCATAAGCAGTATCATTTCTTAACTGTTCCCACTACAAATGAATTTGTAAAATAGCTTGAAAGGTGAAATATATTTTATAAAAGTTTGACCAGTAAGAAACATAGTTTTAAAAATAGCTCTACAGATCACTAGTATCACTTTGACCTTCGGATTAATCTATTGACCTTGGAGAGGTCAAAGGTTATACCGGTAAGTGACCTATTCAAAATCTTTACACAGTATATACAATACACTCTATATGTTGACAATACGTGTCACACATGCCACAAGTGTAAAACTTGTAAGACTTTTTGTCAGTTTTTGCCCAACAAATGATTTGGTCAACCTTGAAGACCTTGGTGGATGTAAGCCAAACTTGAATGGATTGTTAACATGACGCCATTCTACACCCCTACAAAGTTTGATCAGAATTCATTCAAAACCTTTTGAGTTCTCATGTTTATTGATACAAGAAATGATACATGTAAATGCTACCAAAAATAGAACCGCCTCTTCAGTTTAGCTTTAGCCAAGGGCAGATGTTTGACTTTAGCTTGCATTAGATGGAAAGTCTACTTCTCAGCTTCTCACCATTAAAATATATATCAGCTGATAATCATGTACATGTAATTCCTGTGAACCTAAAGCTAAGGCTGCTGCAGACATTTGTTTTACATTCCTTTTGCCTGGTTGATGTCAGTAAGGCAGGAATGTCCTTATATGGGCACAGAAAGGGTCCAAGAATCATCAGATTCTGAACCATTGGACTTGGAAATTTTTCTTCAGTGCTCTACTTAAGAGTTATCTGCAAGTTCTAGAGCTTGATCAAATACTTTCTCAGTTGCGAAGGAGTGCTAAAAGAGAAAGAAAGAAGGAAAACTGTTTATTCATTTATACTCTCTTGTGACATCAACATGAGCCCAATGCTTATTGAGTAACTCTGTTGAAATCTGTTTTGCTGTGGATGTTGTCGCTGTCTGCTCTGTTCTGGATCAGATTTTGAGCTCCAACGTGTATGCAAGAATGTGAAAAGTGGACATTTTGTAGGTTTTGAATGTTGGTTTCAGAATCTCTACATGACTGATCAAGCAGGAGAAGAACAGCCAATCAAAACAAAGTGGGCTTTTAGAAAGAGGGGCTTTAAAGGGACCGGAGCTAAAATGGCTTTTTCTAGACTGTGAATGAAGTGAGGAGATGCATGAAGGGCTGGTATATGATGAAAGGGGATTATATTGAATAGTGAATTGTGCAAAGCTGTAGTAGAGTTAAAGTATGACGTTGGGTACAGGGGTTAGCACTGTAGCCTCGCAGCACATGAATCTTGCAATTGGCTTGCGCCTTCCTTTTTAGAGTTTGAATGTTTTCCCTGTGCTTGCTTTGATTTCTTTTGGGTCCTCTTCCCAAAGATCAATTGGTGATTCTAAACTGGCCATGGATGTGCATGAAGTGCTGTATGAATATGTGGCTAATGTGTGACTTGGATGGTCTGTAAGACAGGAAAAGCACAAAAAATACTGAATGCATAAAAACATGGAGCTTGAAGTGAGCACAACAGATCAACTTTCAGAACTTAAAGTAATCCGTGTTGGATTGGGCTGCTGACAATGTTAAACAGATGAGCTGTGCCTCTACTTTGTTCATTAGGAGCTATTGATGATGACATAATGTTTGGCGAGAGCCGAGCACATTCCTGCTGCTGCTGGCCGGGATCTAATGGACTAAAGAGCAACATGTTGGGATGAGGCAACAATCAGGAATTCTGAATCACTGTGGTTTTTTTGTTTGTTTGTTTTTGAATGAGGGTTTCTGTGTCCTCTGTCACGTAAGAAGGTGTTATACTGTGGCACTGCTGACATATAGTGACTGCTGTTACTCAAGTCCTCTTTTCCATAAAAACACAGTTCTGTTTGAGTTCAGCTGGCTGAGGGTTTAAGGAAAAGCTAAACCAGTTTCAATCCAGTGATGGTAGATGGTGGGTTTGTGGTAACAAATGTTGTTCATGTTACCGATATCACAAGTTTGTCACACTTAAATGTTTCAGATCATCAAATAAATATAAATACTAGACAAATGTAACACAAGTAAAGTTTCTAAAACGAGGGTGTTTATCTATTCAGATATGCTAGGAAATAATTGCAGTGTGCATTAGATACACCATTTCAGCTGCTTGTTAACACAAACATCTAATAAGCCAATCCTCATTGCATTTAGGCATGCAGACATGAGCAAGAGTACAAGCTGAAGTTCAAACTGAGCATCAGAAAGTGGACAGTGATTTAAGTGACTTTGAACGTTGCATGGTTGTTGATGCCAGATGGGTTGGCAACAACCATATCCATAGAGTTTACAGAGAATGGTTTTGAAAAGAGAAAAATATTCAGTGAGCAGCAGTTATCTACACTCCCTTGTTAATATTAGATATCAGAAGAAAATAACTCAACCAGTCTTTACAACCCAGGTATGCAGAAGAGCATCTCTGAGCACACAACACATCAAACCCTGCGACAGCAGAAGCCCACACTGGGTGGTAACACCTCTCAGCTAAGAACAGGAAATTAAAGCTACACTCGGCATGGACAAAAGAAGATTGGAGAAATGTTTCCTGATCCTGATGAGTCACGATTTGTGCTGCAACATTCGGATGGCAGAATTTTGTGTAAACAACATGAAAGGATGGATCCGCTCTGCGTTGTAGCAACAGTTCAGACTTCTGTTGCTATAATGTTGTGAGAGATATTTGCTTGGCACACCTTTGGCCGCTCTGTACCAAAATGAGCATAACAATATCATGGCCCTGAAATCAAACAGCCAAATGAATTTCAACCGTCATTGATTTCAATATTTACATTTATGATTTAGTTACTGTGTATCATGTGGTCTAAAAATGTCAGAAAGAGACATTTCCAGAAATCTATTCTCGTAATGTATCAGCGTTATAGCCGTAAGTAAGAAAACCCACCAGCTGTTTTGAACAGAAGGGGAAGAAAAGGCTCATGTTTCAAAGCGCTCATTTAAATTAGCACATTATTCTGGGTAATTTGCAACACGACACAAGATGATTGGATGCTGACACTGGAGAGCAAATATGTTGCATAATGGTTGTGGATGAGCTTAATCCAATCGATGAGCCTCTTACTGAAACCAGACCGTTGCACTCTTGTGAAAAAGGACAGCCATTCCAGCACGCCAAATGCTTTTTCAGCATGAAATGGCTGCAAGCCATTGGAGAACTGCCATCAGTGGCCCATAAGGATGGAATATTATCAGGGGAGAGCTGAGAACAAATACAAACAGCTTGTTTTGGATAGACCCTTATACTTCATCTTGGATAAGCTACTGCCATCACATAGGTGAAAACCTCTCTAAGGTTCTGGGAAACTAAATTATTGATAAATATTGACAGCAGCCATAGTTTGTGGCTCTTTTTTTTATTATTTATTTATTTAACATATTGCTTACTATATGCTTTTTATTAGAGAGCAACAGGTACTCAGTTTTTAATTACAGTAAAAAAAAAAAAAAAGGTTTTCTGAGGAACTCATCCTGGTTTTAATTCCTCCAACAGTAAGTGATTGACACTCACTAAAAATACTGTAATTCTCCCATTTGTTACATTTAATGCGCACCAGGTTCAGCTATCCGTGCTACAGGTTTCTTGAATTGTAATCTTTACAGGGCACCTATGTTTACACATCCGGTAATTTTGCAGTCTCTTAACGTACCTGCACACGATGCAATGCTTAGAAAAGAGAAACACTCAGGGGAGATACAGAATAGAAACAGCTGTAGCTTCAACAGCAACCATTTTTCAAATAATAGTTTAAAAGAGACTGTTCAATCGCATATCAATTTTTAATAAAATTTTGGTTCTCCAGAGCTGTGTTGAACTATTCTTTGAAAAAAAAAAAAAAATCTAAGCAACACATGTTGAAATAATAAGTAGCTGAATACCTCTTTGGCTGAAGCCATGAACCAAAACCTGATAGATAAATGTGTGTCTCAGACTCTCATTTATTAAAAATGCATTTTCTTTAACTTGCTTGATGTCAAGGTGTAGAGTTATTGTGCTTCTCACATTCGAGTTCTGCTGGATGTCCTTGTTCTTTAGTGCGGATGGAGCTCAAAAGCCCAGCGTCGTGCTCACTTCTTCCTGCACCTGGAAGGGAGGGGGCCTGCAGTGTGGCGCTACTGTAGTCCCTCCCTCGTACATTGTGTAGAGTGTTTCAGGCTTCTCCTCCTCTCATCCTCCTCCACCTCCAGCTCTTGTCGACAAAACGCCCACGCCACCCACAGCCAGCTCAAACTCGGCACCTCGTCTCCATGGATATGCAGGCCTACTGTCAAAAATAAAACCACTTAACCCTCTCTTTGCTGTGCGGAGCTGTACAGGGAGAAGAGCTGCTCTCCAGTGAGTCGTTATTTAGTTTAAAAAAAAGATGAGGAATAAAAAGCGTAATTACCACTAAGACTGATGAAGATCTTCTCATCACCACATAGTTGTATTGTCACGAAAATCTGGTAGGCTGGCAATTAAATAATTCATTTAAATGATTTTCTCTTAGCTGAATGAAGACAGCAGCACATATGAATCATACATGCTTTTGTTTGATACTTTAATCATTTACAGCGTAAACAATTAAATTGCAAATTTTTAACATTCACAGGCCAAATGTTTGACACTAATAACAGGACATCTCTGTGGTCTTCACAGCAGCTTCCAGCTAATACTTTTTAAAGTCTTAGACTGGCTGTGCGTGGCGGTGTGGACAGTGTTTTGAGGCAGTTGAGTGGGAGGTCAAAGGGCAGCAGAGTTCACTAGACAATTAGTTTCTCAAGGAAAGCTTTCTCACACTGGGATCTGAAAAGGGATAATAAAACACAACCAGCTCTCTCTGCTGGCTCCCTCTTTGTTTAACATTATTCCTGAGGAATGTGCAGGAGTACTACACATAGCTCAGTCTTATCTCGGAGGATGACATAATAGATGCAGTAGGTCTGGATGTGGAGTATGTGGATTATCTGTGGTGAGCAGATCCCAGCAAGCTGAATGTGGGGGAGTGAGTGTGACAAGGAGAAAAACCTTACTAATCTTGAACGGTAGTTTGAAATCTAGATATATCTAACTTGAAGAAACACAATCTATGGAGCAACCATACTGTATTTATAATATTTATGGATATTAAAGTTTATTTTTATGGCCTTGTGTTTTTGTACACTGCTCTGCTGCCTCTTTTCTGTTGCACTAACTATAAAAAGTTTGGACTGGTAATCAAATTTGACTTGCCATAAGTCGTTATCCATGGATCGGAAACACCTTTTTTAGTCACACATTTCTTGGGAGACTCACAAATTCAGACTTTTGGAACTCAAACCAATCATGTGAGATGAAAGCATGAGGAATGAAAATAGTGGGACCACCGGGTCATTGATATCTAATGAGAGGAGATCTGACAGTTTAGTCTCTGAACTGAATACAATAATAATTCACGTTTCTCATCGTCTTCTGTCTTTCTTTACTCTTAACAAGAACAAACTTGGAGGCACTGCAGAAAAAACTAGAGGAGCTCGAGTTGGATGAGCAGCAGCGGAAACGCTTGGAGGCCTTTCTGACACAGAAGCAGAAAGTGGGAGAGCTGAAGGACGATGACTTTGAGAAGATCTGCGAGCTCGGTGCCGGCAACGGAGGAGTTGTCTTTAAGGTTTCCCACCGACCCTCGGGTCTGATTATGGCAAGGAAGGTAAGCTGCAGCACAGCTGTCTGAAAGCTATTTTTTTTACTCCAGTATGTCCAAGAGGCATCATTACTCCAGTGTTTGTGCACAGCCTTAAATGTGGGTTAATGGGACAGCAGACCGTCCGAAAACCCAAGTGCTGCTGTTAAAAATCGCCCCAGCTGAAACAAGATGTGCTTCAATATTAAATCTTTTTCCTTAATGATCATTTTTGGTCATAAAGCATGTTCTTGTCTGTGCTTGTATTGTCTAGCATTTGTCTTCTCTGTGTTACGGAAGCATAATTAAAAACATGAGCCCTGCTGTGTTCCAGCTGATCCACCTTGAGATTAAACCAGCCATCAGGAACCAGATCATTAGGGAGCTGCAGGTGCTACATGAGTGCAACTCCCCATATATTGTGGGCTTCTACGGGGCTTTCTACAGCGATGGGGAAATCAGCATCTGCATGGAGCATATGGTATAGTTTATTAATGTTATGCTTGCCAGTGTTTTCCCAGTAGTGTTTTTGCTTTCTTTTACAGACTATACTGAAAGTTGTTAGGTATTTCTTGCCCTCCATTTACAGCCTGGTCGGCATGGGAACAAGCTATTTTTGATGAAATGTGTTGTTTTTCACAAATTTTTTATTTTGAATCCTCTCCATTTGTCCCCGTCTGTTGTTCATAGGATGGTGGCTCCCTGGACCAATCACTGAAGAAAGCAGGCAAGATCCCAGAGCAGATCCTTGGCAAAGTCAGCATTGCTGTGGGTAGCTTTAACACCTCTCCCACTTATTTCATGCTCTGGCCGTCACACTAGAGCGAAGTTTCTTATACTTCTTTGGCAGTACCAAATTATCTGTGCCTTTGCTGTGCTGTTATGCAATGTTTGTCTTTGCAGGTAATTAAAGGTCTTTCCTACCTGAGGGAGAAGCACAAGATCATGCACAGAGGTCGCTATTTCAATTAAATATAATTTAATTTTCTTGACCTGGCCTTTAAACGCATAAATACCTTTCCTTAGTTTTGCTATACATAAAGCCTAGATCAAATCATTTGTCTGGCACTAGCAGAGAGGTGAAGATATGATTACATGGAAGTCTGATTTGGTTTTTGTTATGTCTGAGGGGGAAGTTTAAAGCTCTTGTTTTTTCTGATAGTTACATTTGAACAGATTTTTTTTTTCACTTTAACATTTCTTTCTGTCATATTGTGGTCATACTGGGTGTAAAAAGCTTGTTTTCTAACATAGAAGTGGAGGCATGACCTGACAGCAACACAGTGATCACCTACCTCTTGTTTTAATACAAACTTAGAATACAGTCAATCCCAATTTAAAGACTCAGTTAAATCTTTGTTGTAGGGATGAAACTGTAAAACGAGTCAGCACAAGCAGCACAAAATGCCTGCAGCAGTTTGTTCTGTGCTGATGCTGCCTGTTGAAACACTTGCCCACTGTGTTCTCCTAAACACTGCGTGTCCCTCTTTCAGATGTCAAGCCTTCTAACATCCTAGTGAATTCCCGTGGTGAGATCAAGCTGTGTGACTTTGGAGTGAGCGGACAGCTTATAGACTCCATGGCCAACTCCTTTGTGGGCACTCGGTCGTACATGTCGGTCAGTTAAATTGGAAAAACTCGTCAGTAATCTGGCTGCAAGTTTACGTGTGCCACTTAACATAGCTGTCATTTACCTGCCGGTTTATTATTGTAATAAAATAAGTAAAAGCTATACTACTGATAACTGACACTACCTCTGTTATGTGTTGTTTAGCCCGAGCGCTTACAAGGCACCCACTATTCTGTTCAGTCGGACATCTGGAGCATGGGTCTGTCACTGGTTGAAATGGCCATTGGACGCTTTCCTATTCCACCACCTGATGCTAAGGAGCTCGAACAGATTTTCGGCTTCCCAGTGGAAGGGGAGGCAGCCTCCAGTGATTCCTCCCCAAAGCCGCAGCCCCCTGGGCGACCCGGCAGCTGTAAGTCTGAGAAGGCTCTGGTTCTTGCTGTAACTCTGAAGTGTAGCTTCTGAAGTTACAGCAGCTTTATATCATTTCGAAAAGCTCTGATGAAACCGCTTAAATAAGTTACAGCATAGTCATTGAAGTAATTACACAATGTCTAACCTACAAGGGGCTGATTATTTTGGTTGCACCCCCTTAACAGCATACGGCCCAGACAGCAGACCTCCGATGGCCATTTTTGAGCTTCTTGATTACATCGTTAACGAGGTGAGTTTACTGGATTTATCTACACATGCTGGTATGATGCAGATAGATGCTAGGCTACAGTGTATTAATGCCTTTAGGAGCAATTTAACGCAATATTTGACTTACAAAAACCTCTAAATTTCAGCCTCCACCAAAACTGCCTGCTGTATTTAGTTCTGAATTCCAGGACTTTGTTAATAAATGGTAGGTAAAGACAGTTTTCTCTCACCTACACTGCACATAATCTTCTGCCACCTAGTGGTGTTTCACGGAACTACACTAAGATGTTGTTTCCACTCCAGCTTGATTAAAAACCCAGCAGAGAGAGCAGACTTGAAACAGTTGATGGTAAGATTTGCACTCTTAATATTCACTTATTACACTCCCTATCTCTATGCATCTAAAAGCTCTCCTTTTCTTCAGGTGCATCCTTTCATTAAAACCTCCGAAGCAGAGGAAGTTGACTTTGCTGGCTGGCTGTGCACCACCATTGGACTCAGTCAGCCTTTGACACCAACACATGGTACCATAATGTGAGGCCTGTTCTGCCTACAACACCCACATCAAAGTCTTCTAATGACTAATTTCTGTTATTGGTATATAAAACTGTTTATACTGATCAAAGTGTACAAACCTAAATGCCAAGTGGAACTATGTATTGAACAAGTCTTTGGGCTACCTTGCAGGCCTTCCTGAAAAGCCATCTTTTTTTCTAAAAATTTAATCTTGACAAATGCTGCTCTACCTGTGCTTGATATTCCTTTGTAACCCCAAGTCTTCACAGTGCAAAACCTTTGCTAGCTTATGTGGAATAAATAAGTCCTGTGAATAAAAAGTTTGAATGACAGGTCTGACTCGTGCATTTGAAACAACTGATTTATTCATCACTGAACTCCAGTCTGTATGTATTGGTTTATGCCTTGGGCTTGGCAGGTGCACCCTTCTTTCCAGGCCTCTTCTTGGGTTTCAGCATCTTGGCCTTGATCTATGGTGAGAACAAAGAGGGGCTCTAAGTTATCAACAAATAGACATACAGTTTTTACTTCCATCTTTAACTGATCAGGCTCTTACCGCAGGGTCATGCTTGAGGATGGCATGACGTCTTGCTGTCTTGGCGTAAGGATTCAGTTTGAGCATTATGTTCAAATTCTTCAGAGGATTCTTCTTCAGAATTCTGCGGTTGAGCTTCTTGCTGTAATGACAATACAATCCACCCTTGAATATGTGAGCTTCTGCTTAACTACAACTTCAGTGAAACTTTCTGCATCACTCAGGACTTCCATATAATCAGGGTTCAGAAACACGGACCTGAAGTGGAAAATCATCATAGCTGGCAAATAAGACCTCGGGGAAAAACTACACTGAAAAATGCTTACTTGGGTGCACGAAGTGCTTTCTGGATCTCCTCACTCTTCAGAATCCTGGTCAGATCTGTATTGGTCATCTTGTGCATTGGCAGGCTGAAGGAAGAAGAGTCAAGAATTAAAGTCCCTCGTACATGAAGGCAAAAAAGCCGTATGATAAGTTTTGTTGCTATAACTCAGAACTTCGTTAAATATCACATAGTTCAAAAACACGGACCATGAAGTGGAAGCTCATCACTGTTGTACACCAGCATGATACACTGCACTTGTACTTTCAGAGTGCATGCTCTCAAAATACTCAAATACTCACTTGTAGTCAACCTTCAGGGAGGCAGCCTTGCGCCATGTGCCGTACAGGTCATCCAGCTTGCGGAAAGCACTCTCGGTCCAGATGCAGAACCGTCCAACGTGACCACCAGGAGCGAGCCTCAAAAGGTTCAGTTTGTTCACGTTCAGCAGAGTGATGCCTGCAAAATGCAGCACAATAATCAAACATCTGCATGTTGATGAACCAATTATCTTGAAGCTATAGTGAGTTTTTAAATGGCAAATGACTTATTTAAGACTCAACTATACTATAAACACTACAATTACAACTCATCAGTATTCAGTCAAACTTGAAGTTACGCATGCATAAATGAAGAAAACAATTAGAGTTTAATTGAAAGCAAAGTAAGCTAGTTTTAGTATCTTGATCATTTATTCCATTTCATCCAATAGAAACATCCATTTTAACTATACCATAATTAAATGTAAGAATCATAATATCCATTTTCTAACACCGTAATAAATTCTAAATTTTAACCGGGACATTTACCGGGGATATTTCTGAAGGCTTTGGTTAAGCCAGCATCTTGGTTGTAGATAATGCACGGCCCTCTGCGCTGGATACGTCTGCGATTCCTCATCTTACCCTTACCGGCACGCATACGCTGAGAGGCATAGACCTGAGAAGAGCAAATAAAACTCCATTATTAATAATTAAATGCTCCCAGTGCCAACTCAAGAAAAAGAAGAATGATTTGACTTCGGGAAAACTACTGATGAAACTCAGTGTTCCTCAGTGTTTTGAGGTTACTGTACCTTCTTAATGTCATTCCAGGCTTTGAGCTTCTTCAGCAGCAGCACTGCCTCCTTGGTCTTCTTGTAGCCCTCAACTTTGTCTTCAACCACCAGTGGGACTTCAGGGATTTCCTCTATGCGGTGTCCTAAAAGGAAAGATTGTTAAGAATCAGTTAAAGACAATGACAGAGAAAACTGCTAGGACTATCAAAGTTACAGCATTAACTACACTTGCTCAGATTTAAAGGACATCAATACTCTGTGACAGCTTAGAGACGGCAGGCAACCGTCACTGTTCACAGGCTCAGACGCAAATTACACCATCACAGCAAGTCAAATGTTAGGCTGAATCAAAAAGGGTTCATTTTTGGTCAAAATATATTTCCATGCTGGTTTCTACCAATTCATGTCCCATTCGAACATCTTTTGACTCTTACCTTTGGACATCACAAGTGCAGGAATGGCAGAGGCGGCCAGGGCAGAGCAGATAGCATAGCGCTTCTGGGGTACGTTGATCCTGCGGTGCCAGCGGCGCCAGGTTTTAGTGGGGGCAAACATACGACCACCACGACACATCTAGACCAAAGTCAAGGACCACTGACTTAAAAAACTTAAGTAAATAACTATTTTATACCTGCTCAGACTCAATGTTCATCAGCCATCTGTGCCAGCATATGACAGCAGGCATTCTGTCACTGGTCACAGAGTCAGACGCAAATTACACCATCACAGCAAGCCCACAGAATTAAGTTTGCCTCAGTATACATATTACAAAGTGGGAAAAACTCTTGTAATCATCAAGAGGATACGTTTCCAAAAGCACCCTGGCCAGAACGGTGAGTACCACCACCTCTCACACGAGGGATACGGGCCACAGCTCTTCCTGTACCCCAGGACTCAGCACTGGTCTGGTGGCCTAAAACACACATAACACATAATCTATATTGTGTACATAACACCTTAATAAAACGTTTACTATATGCCAAGTACATTTATGCACTCACCTGCCAGTTCACTGACTGCATAAGGCTGGCGGTTGTTCTTGCGCATGTTGGTGTGCACAAAATTCACCACATCAGGGCGAATAGGGGCCTTGAACACTGCAGGCATGACAACATTTTTGCCTGAGGATTCTCCTTTCTCGGAATACACCGAGATGAGGGGTCGGGCACAAGCCTGAGAAAGAAATAAACAATCGTCAGATGTATTCTGTAAGAGAAAGTTATGTAGGCAATTCAAGAGTCTAAACCTGTGTAGTATGTGTC
This sequence comes from Copadichromis virginalis, assembly GCF_057382275.1. Taxonomy (NCBI): domain Eukaryota; kingdom Metazoa; phylum Chordata; class Actinopteri; order Cichliformes; family Cichlidae; genus Copadichromis; species Copadichromis virginalis. Next base: position 14,253,116 of record NC_140624.1, read on the forward strand.
TTTAAGACATCCAGGCACGTGACAGGAGAAAAACTACTAACTTATAATTCAGATTTAAAAGGCAGATTAATCTTGACGTAATTGCAGTTTCAATAAAATATCCCTGCTTTAACCGACACAAAGTAAGGTTTCATTTAGCCAACATGAAATCTGCCTCGGTTAGCCTCAGTTTAGCTCGTTTCTGCTAAGACGACTTGGCCAGGTTGTTCAAACGTAACTTTAATTGTAAATGATAACGGGCGAATATAGCGCATAGATAAATTCAATTGGCAGAAACAACCATCTAACTTTAGATGCCATCAAAATACACAAGATCAGCCTTCAGTGATCTACCCCTGAAAGGAAAGCCACACGTGTAACTTGTAGCCGCTCACTCAAAATGGCTCCTCGTGTTAGCTTTGCTAGCTGGGAGCGTTTCAATTTGCTGCTATATTACATCGGAACCTATGATTTCCAAATTCACAAAACACGCGCTTGCTTGTTCAACACGAACCACAATATGAAGACTCGTGTATTATATCACGTTAGCCTTGAAAAACATGGAAATTCTCACCATATTCGGTAGTTATTTTCGGCTCGCCGGGAACCACGCTCCTCACGGTATGGCGGCCACAGTAAAAAAGGAAGTTGACGATTCACCCTACATGGTTTATGCCTCCGCTTTAAATCACCACTTCCGGTATTAACATAATCGTGACAAGTCCTTTGTATAACTTCATAAAACGAGCACAGGAAAATGAAAAAGAATACACAGCATAAATTATATAGCATGTTTAATTTGTCAGTGCTTAGCATGTTTAGCCAAGCAATTTTAAAACCGTTCTTAAACATGGGACTATTTCTTTACTCCATGTTGGCGCAGGAAAGATTGAACCATTTCTTTCCTCGCTATTTTTAATCAAATATTTTTTTTATTTTATTAAAAAATTTCTTGTATATTCGTATTTCTGATACATTTTCAATCTATTTTATATCTCATTATTTTATTTATTTTATGAGGGAAGTGTGTGTTCACCTATGACCCCATGTCGTCACCCTCTGCTTTTCGAGCGCGCGACTGTCAAAATATCAACAACTGATTTGTTCATTTTAAACTCGTTTAGCCACTTTCGTATGTTTTATGTACATCCTTCCTTCTGTAACAGGATACACAGACCATAATTTGGCGATGTGCTCGAAGATTATATCTAGGGCTAAAGAGTTTTTCACGATTCTTCGGTGAGTTTTGGATGCATAGCGATTCTAACAAAAAGTTAACCCTCAGAATGATGGGTGAAACAAAGTTCATTTCTGTCGTGTTGATTGCAGCTCTCTTCAGGATGCGGAAAGCAGTGATCCGTATATATATGAGGTAAATTCGTGCATTCTTAAGTAAGCTGTCGTGAGTCAATGCATCCGTCGCTGTTACAGTAATGTTGATATCTTTTGGGCTTCAGGAGGAGGTCCAAATAGTGAAGATGAACGGAGACGGAATCCCTGCGGTGAATATGTATTGTGGGAACCAGACCGTCTTCGTCTGTGAAAAAGCTGTGAGTAATGTCAGTCCTTGGACTCATTTACCATATCGTAAATATGTAGACCCAATAATAAAATTTTACTTTGTAAGATTCTACTTTTTTACTTTACTCTTTTAGGAATATTTTTACCTAGTTGTGTTTATAGCGACACAACATACAGGAATAACTGTTGACTGGCTCTGACTTTTGTTGTAAAACATTTTACTTTGTTTATCTCTAGCATCCAAACTACTAATACATCTCAAGGCCTTTTAGGCCTTTTGTAAAAGCTGTGGACCTGCTTTTAATTTGAAATCTCCAAAGGCCTGTACTGCAAAGAATGATTTGTGCTTATTCATATAACTTCAGGGCATGAGAAAGATGGTTCACGTCTTTACAAGGTGCATTACCATGGCAACTTATTCTGCAGACCTCATGGTGATTTCTATCAGAAAACAAGCATGAGACTAATTGGACTCTTTTATAGGAATTTCTTTATTACTCTCCAGGGGAAACGTAAGCACCCCACACCTTCACCTCACATATCTCAAGATGCCCCTCGCTCCACACCTTGCCGCCTGTTGAACAATACTGTCTTCACTTGCAGTCTAAACTTATTACTTTCCATTTTCTTACATTAACCCATTTCTCTCCTTTCTAAAGAACAAAGCGTAGACTGGTTTTGTCTCGCCAGACTTTACAGGATTGTTCTGCCAAAAGATCTGTCCCTATCTACATCCTGTAACTTTCCCTGGAGCAGATTACGTTTGAGATTAAAGATCACCACATAGTGACCAGTGGTAAATGGACCGATCCTTATATCCACTTTTCTGCTCCAACTGAGTGTTCATCGCACTTTGTACTACAAGTTTCATTCACCCAATCACGCACACATTCATAAAAGTGCCTTGACTAACATTCTTAGATTAGATTAGATTTGATTAGATGAAACTTTATTAATCCCTCATGTGGGTTCTTTCAGGAAATTCAGTTTCCAGTAGTACAGCACCAACAGAAGTTACATGTTACAGAGTTACAGAGATGAATGGGGCAGCTCGAGGTTCAATAGTTGGAGAAACCGGGAACTACCGACCTTCTAAATAGTTGACAACCTTTTGTACCTCCTGAGCCACAGCTGCCCCGTCCTAATCAGTTCTCTGGGAAAAGGTGTCAGGATTCCTGCAAGTTCCCTTGGACCTTTGTGTGTGGATAGTAGAAGTTATTTACATTTTTTTAATAGTGTCTAAAGTATTTGTCTTTTCCTGATGAGCATCAGACAGAAATATGTATTCATAGGTAAAACCTTACTTCTTGATTTTATTTATTTTGTTCCCTTGTTTGCTGCAACCAGTTTAAAAAGAAAATTATTGTTCAGTAAGGATTAATATACAATTCCAAAACTGGCCACCTCTTTGTATTTGTTACATTTGAATTCTATTTTTTATGTATTCCTACTCTCAGACAGTTAAACACCACGTGGGCTGCAGCTAAAAATTCATTTCATGAAATAACATTTGCAATCCACCACATTTAGAGAACAAAAGAATGAGGTTTCTTATACAAATGGCAGAAATGAATTTCCTTTGAAGGGTGGCTGGCCTCTTCCTTAAAAATGGAGTGAAGAGCTCAGTCAATTGAGAGGGGCTCAAAGTAGAGCGGCTGCTCCTCCATATCGAAATGAGCCAGTTGAGGTGGTTCAGGCATCTGACTACGATACCTTCTCGATGGCTCCTAGCTGAAGTATTTTAGGCATGTCCTATTGAGAAGATCCCCCAGGACAGACCTAGAGATTATATCTCTCAGATGGCTTGGGAACAACTCGGTGTCACCCCTGGATGACTTGGAAGAGGTGGCCAGTGTAAGGGAACGCTTGGCTTCCCTGGTGAGACTTCTGCCCCGGTGACCAAATCCCGGATAAGCAGTAGAAAATGAATGGATGTGTCCACCAGATTCTCCCTTGTCTTAATGATAGAGCACTGATACTGAGAAGTCTCTTAACGTACATAGTTCCTTTCTTCTTCTTTTTTACCGGCTTTCCTGGTTTTGTTTTCCTTTGTAAAATTTACTCACTCCGTTGACAGTAGACTTATCAATGTTTCTAATTGGTCAGATGCTGTCAATGCTGCCCTTAGATAATGGAAAGATAACTGGGCATGTAGAGCTTCACTGTTACAGGGTTCAGGACTGCGTTTTAGTCTAGATGGGCAGAGACTTTTGGAAAAAAGGATGCAGACACACATTCACTCCATGATCTCAAAAAGTCTTCCCGTCCAGAATAAAACCCGAGTTCCAGAGTTTTCAAGCTGAAACTGGGCCAGTAGTGTTTCCAAAATTCCCAATTGTAGGAATATTAAAACACTGAATGTATGCTTAGATGACTAACCAGTCTCCTCCTCGTCGCTCACCATTGAATTGTGCTCTGATTTCACTAAGGTTTCAAAAATAAGCGATCCAGGTGACGAACAAATGACCGAGGCTTCAAACCTTTCTGACGGCGATGCTGATGATGCTAACGACAGTGCCCACGTACTTCAAACTGAAATGGGACCGCAGCCACTTTCAGTCATGAAAGCAAGGTGATTAGTGCTAAGACGTTTAAAATTTAATTGCAAAAGAAATACGCGCTGGTAAGATGTGCATATTTAATCCACCACATCTGACAAAGTTTTTTTCTTCTTCTTTGTACAGACAGTTTCTCTCTTGGTATACATTATCTCAAAATGCCAGCATGTCAGCTGAGGACACGAACCTTCCTTTATACCCTCTGTGGGTGCGATGCGACATGTCTGATCCTGCTGGAACGACCTGGTTTGGGGCTGAAACAGTCTGTGTGGGCACTAAAGTTACTGGTGTCAAACTGTATTCCATCACCTCCAAAGGTATTGCTTAGAAACATCACTCCTCTTTGAATAACCCATTTTTAAACATTATCAGTGCATTTACTGATGATTTGTATGTATTTGTGTCACTTGTTTTTATTTTCCTGATGTTAATGTTTTTAGGTTCAACTGCAGACAAACAATCCCTCACAACCTTAGAAGAACTGAAGCAAGAGCATAAGAAACGGCATCATCCATCCTCGGTATTTCAGTTTTCATCCTCTTTTGCAAGTCTGTCTGTGTGAACGAATGCCCGTGTTCTTACACTGATAAATACTTCTAGGTGGGGATTAAAGGCAGTGCCAGGTTCAGCCTGTTTGGTTCCACTGTTGTTGAAAACACCACCATTGAGTCTCAGAGCAGCGTGACTGTGGATTTCAAATGGAGCCATGTGGAGAGTATTCTTGAGACCCCACCCCTGTCCTCTACAGCAACATTAGTGAGCAGCAATAATGACCTCTTATAATAATCCCTTCTTTCCCTTAAAAAGCTTACTTTTTATATTTCTATTTAATTAATATGCTATTATGAATAGAAAAGGGAAACATGTATCTGGAAGTAGTACCAGCAGATGAAGCTGAACAGACACAGACTGATTTTTTAATGTGTTTATCTTTTTTTATGCAGAATATCAAAATTGCCAGTGGAGACATGAGAAGTCCCATGTTTGAGATGTATAGGGAGCTGGAGTTTCTACTGGTTTGTCTTCCACTGTAATCTAAAATGACAGCAACTACCAGCATCCACATAAATAACTAAATATATCTGAATCCTGTTATTTCAGACTCTCGCTGATGGTTTGAGAACTGGTGAGACTGAATGGATGGAACCGCTGGAAAGCACATCGCCTGTAAATCTGACCAAGGCTTACCTAGAAGGCACGAAGCACTGCTGAATCAATACATTGTAAATCTGATGTAATGCTACCTGGTACTTATGATTATTTTTTCATTTTTAATTCTTCTTTCAGAGCTACAGAACACTGCAAAAACACTGCAGGATCAGGCTGCAAGAACGCCCGAGGTAGGATGGAGCCATTATCACTAAAACATTAATTTTACAATATATCTGCTAGAGTCTTGGGTTTTTTTCCTTTCCATCTTTTTCAGAAGACCTCGAAGCTGAAGTCTGAGACAGAAACTCCCATTTTCAACTCGTTCCTGGAAAGAGGAGATTTGGATTTTGTGGAGCAGCTTTGGGTTCGGATGAGAAAAAGTGAGTTAGGCCTTCCATTCAGGAAACTGGGATGGATTTTAGCATTTTACAAACAGACAGAAAAAAACTTTGTATTGCAGGTGTGACTTCATATCAGGACATTGGAGACTGCCTGAAGTTGGTCATTGACGCTCTAAGATATGGTGACATCAAACCCTGGGTAACAACATAAAACATTTCCGCTTTTGAAAACTTGGAGTTAGATGAGTTTGGATGTTGCAGTTGTTATTTTATTAATTCATTGATTAATTTTTTTTTGTTTTTTGTTTCACATCATCCAGATTCACAGAGACAGCAGCAGTTCCCTCAGCAAGCTCATTCTGCAGTCGTACCACCAGCAGATCGAACATGTGTCTCTTACAGGCTTCACGCCTGTCAACATGCTGCTGGAGATGGGTCTGGATAAGATGAGAAAAGACTATATTAACTACCTGATTGGTAACCTTTAATTATTCATTTGGAGCTCTTTCTTTGACTCTGTGTTTGTGTTATGCTCTCTGGATGATAGGCCATTTGCAATTTGTGTTTGTTTCTTAGGTGAAGAACTGACGACTTTAAACCACTTGGTAAGCTTTACACTGTTTCTCAGTTCTTTTCAAGTGTCTGTCAGCATAGTACTGACTCTGAGTAATTTCCTCCACAGTGTTTTTACCTCAGCACGGAGGTTGATCTGCAGGAACAAGTGATCCGACTCAGGAAACTGCACCATCTGCTGGAAATAATTGTGACCTGCAGCACATTCCTTGGTTTGCCCTACGATCGTCTCTTTCTTCTCACGCAGTAAATCTTTTGACTTTTTTTCTGCCCCAGTGATATGTGACTGTGCAGAAGTATTTCTTCTTTTAAACTGGTATTTAAATAAACAATTCCCTCTCCTGTTTCCCCCCTTTCCTGTCACATAGATTGTGTTTGCAGCACTACAGAACGTCACCTTATGATGAAGAGCACGAGTTCAAACTCCAAATCAAACCTGCCCTGATCAGTCATTTCTACCAAAAGTAAGGAATGCAAGCCTTTTTTACTGCCTGCTTTATTGTGAAACTGGGATATTTGACCTTATTGTTTGTGAATATGACATTTTTATAGTGGACATAATCATATTGATAATGAAAATATGCAACAATTGTTTATTGTAGATTTCAGTTCTTTAATCCGTCTTTGTTGTTGGGGTTTTTAATCATCTAATAGTATATAATGCTAGCAGACTGCAAAGTGCAATCAATCTTTTGGCAACTCAGTGATGACACTAAACATGCTTCGGTTATATTATCGATCTAAATCTCTCACCTCAAGCTGAGGTGCAAACATGACAGATTTAAAGGAGCTGTCACAAATGCCAAGAGAGCCAATTATTCCTTTGTGCCAAAAGACAACGGTTCAACTGAAGATTTCCAAGACACTTCAAATTGAACGAGACACTGTTGGGATGTTAGTTCAAAAGTCAATGTATTATTGCAAACCTTTACATGCAGGAAGGACCTGACGAAGGCGGGGGAAAAACACTTAACAAGCAAAAATGTCAGGCCTGTAAACCTCACCACAGTCCAATCTCGACTGAACGGCACATAAAAGTCGACCTGAATGTGACGCCCGCAGAATTCTGGCAGTCTATTATGTGGAGTGTTGAAAACAGAGATCTCAACGGCTTGCGAGAAACCACATAAAACATTTATTGAAAGTCAAAGGATATATTGGTGGATGTTAGGCTTTTTTTCTTTCTTTTTTTTTTACACAGAATTTAGTTTTTCTGTGTTCATCTTTGTGCTCTACAGGGAGCACCCAATACTGTGGGGGGTTGAGGTGTCCAGTGGTCATGGTCCTCGTGAGGTCAGGACCTCCTTACATCTTAGTGACAGACCACTGGTTGATCATGTCATCTTTGAAACAGGTGATTTTTATTTACTGAATATATAAGTGACTACCCCAGTAAAGTATCGATAACAATATTCTTCTTTAACTATTCTTTTGTTTTTAGACTATCCAAATGAAACCGTGAATGGGGACAGTGAGGATCCTGCTTTCTTCTCCACTATGGCGTACTGCAGCCTTGTCAACTTTGCATGAATTTATAAAACATGCTACTAACCCCTCAACAGCAAATTTCAGTCCTTTGTGTGTGTGTGTGTGTGTGTGTGTGTGTGTGTGTGTGTGTGTGTGTGTGTGTGTGTGTGTGTATATGTTTTTTCCAGTCACATCTTTATTTTCACATTTTGCTGCTCAAGGAAAGACAGGAAATATTCTGCCAAACAACTTAGCTGTATCCAAATGAAAGTAGATCAGTAGATCACCTGGCGTCTTTGCAATACCAGTATCCTATAGTAGCAGTTTAATTAGAAACTCTGACTCCTTTTTCCTTCTACGCAAAACCAGTCATTTTAGAGCAAAACGCTTTACACACATCAAATCGATAAAAATCACCAGTTCTTTCAGTTCAGCTCAAATGATGTATTTATATTCACACGTTATCCAATAAAGAAGTGATGCACTTACATTTTAAATGTGTGCATATGTGTGTGTGCCGATGCTTGTGATGTATAAACACGAAAGCCTTCCTAGTTACGCCTCCGCAGCAGGAACATGAGGAAGATGGCACTGAGCAAAATGGAGAGTGTGCACACAGTGGGAACAACGATCTCGGTCACCATCTCCATGTGGCTGGTCAAAGGGTCTGCAAAGCACATACACACACACACACACACACACTCATTAAAAACTTATGGGCATCGTTATATCGTCCAAACACTGCCAGTGAAGCGAAAGCTCAAGCACAGCACTCAAAGGGTTAATATTTGTCCCGGAATCACAATTTTGGTCTAATTCATAGAGAGCATAGGGATTCCTTACCATGTATAAGTCTTAGAATATTGGCAGCAGTACTCCGCTGTTCCTCTAATAAAAGAAGAGAAAGTACTCAGAGTTGATTAATGGCACTTTAACCCTTTGAGAACTGCATGCAGCTACAGGGGAATATTTCAGAAAGCAGTGTTTTTACCAGATGACTATTAAAAGCAGTATTCTGAAAATGACTTAATATTACAAGCCATCAGCAAGCAGGTGAGGCTTATGTTTGAAATTTTGATTTCAGCTCAGATATATCACTGACTTTATTGGTGCTATTACATTACCCAGTTACATTTTTAATCTCTGCTTTGTGGGCTGAAGTGCACCGCTTTGCTTTATGCCTGTTTGCGAGTTTTTGTTAAAAAAGCTCTTTTAAAAGGAGCAAAAGCTTGTGTTTAATTGCAGGTGTTAAACGCAGGAGCTTGTTAGTCAGAATTGTAAACACACAATTGCAAAGCGACAAAAGAGAAAAAAAGAAATCAGATTGTTAGAAATAGGAAGCATGTACCCTCAAGTTCTAAACTTCATCATGCACAGGCCAAACCTTTGGCATTTCTGCATGTTCCTGGGATTTTCTTCTAGCTGGAGGGGCAAACAAAGAAGATATCTCAGATCGCCTGTAACAGATTCTACTAATCAATTTTTAAATTTCAACTATTCTTCTTAACACTATTTGTCCGTGCATGTTCTGAGATGGCTGAAGAAAAGAAACAGATTTATTATTTTCATTGTTATAGTGTTCAAATTTTTAGGACATTTTTTTGTTTGTTTGTTTGCTGTTTTTTCCATATTTTGGCAAGAATCTTTATTTGTTTACCCCTGCTAGTTGTTCAACCCTATATAGTGAGGAACATGGTCAATGATGTTACAGACGAACTGACCTGCAGCTAGAAGCTGATTGCTGGAAGAGCACGTCTCAACTGCCTTTCGCCTCCAGTTTTCAACCTGTGGAGGTTCACAAGACAGTCAAATATAATCAGAATAAACCATGTAATGAAAAACCCCTCAGACTGGCAGGGCTTTGTAGTCCTTTCTGCTCACCTCTCTTTGATTGGGAAATCCATTGAAGCTGATAATGCGTTTGTAAAACTGAACAGAAGCTTTGGGATAGCGAGGCTTGTTTTTGTTCCTGAAGTCCACATAGTACAAGCCAAATCTCTCAGAGAAACCTTCATCCCACTCAAATTTGTCCAGCAGCGACCATGCAGTGTAGCCCTTCACATTGACTCCGTCTTTGATAGCTGGGTGACAAAGAGATCAAAGAGCTTGATAACTACAAAAAAGTAATTTCAATTTAAGACAGTGGGCACATTTTTGCATTTTTTGTTCAATACATGTGAGCTCATTCACCTTTAAGCATCTCATTGATGTAGTCTTTGTAGTACACTATCCTCCATTCATCACAAAGCTCTGTGCATAACATCTTCTCAGAGACTCCATTTGCAGTCACATAAATCATTGGGTTCCCATACTGAGTCTAGATGAGGATGAAATCAATATGAGTTTGTTTTTTTTAAGTAAAGAGTATGTAGCACAAATATCAATGAGTAACCTTGACAAAATTGAGCAGACGCCTAAAACCCCAGGGCACGGCATAGAGCCACTCTGAACCAGGGTCAGGCCATCTTGGGTCAACCAGCTCAGCCAGGTCACGGTCACTAAAGTAGTTGCTGCTGCTACGGCCCGATGGGTTGTTTTTTTGGGTGATGTAGCGGGTGGTGAAATGACCAATGCCAAGGAAGTCACAGGTCCCCTTTATGTAGCTCTTCTCTTGAGGGGAAAATGTGGGCAGTCGAGACGTCCCGAGGCCCTGCTGGACACTCTTTCTCCCTGCACATTGCCACAAATAGCAATTATTTAATTCCTGTTATATAAATAACACTAATTTAGGAGCATTTACAGTTTAACATACCTATGAAGTCTTTCATCACTTGAGGGTAGTCGCCATGAAAGATCGGTGTGGCAAACCATCCCAGGTGGAACTGGACATATCTCTCAGCTGCTTCAATGTCTTTCTGGTTGCTGATATCCACCGGTTCTCCCCATTCCCCCGACAGAGAGATGCCAACCAGACCTACGGATTTAAACAGGAGCTCTCAGCAATTAGAAAATGTAATCTTTTTAGTGGTAAACGCTGACTTTCATTTTCTTTACCTTTTTGCTTCCCCCTCCACTGTGTGTCATACGTGTGCCAAACTTTAGCATGTGCCTATGAAAAAAGTATTTTTTCACATTTCACTTTAAAGTCTTTATTAATTACTGTGTAGTTTTTATACTGTAATTGAATAAAAGTGACGTCTTATACCTTAATGATATGATGTGCAGCTCTGTATGCTCCCGTTCCCCTCAGCCTCAGTCCAGGAGCGTGTTCCCCCGTCTCATAACCTTCAACAGCTACAGACTGGTACATGTGCATAAATGTGCATAAATACAATACTTTTAATGCTGACGGGAGTTAAACTTGTGCATGTATTTGTTGTATAAATATTTCTTGTAAATGTACCCATGGATTGTTGAAAGTGATCCAGTACTTGACTCGGTCGCCAAATCTCTCAAAGCACAGGTTAGCAAATTCATTGAAATAATTGACCATGCTTATATTTTGCCATCCACCATATTTCTCTTGCAAGACCTATAAAAACAAACAAAAAAAAGAAACATATTGTTTAAAAAGTTATTAAGAACAAAGTTGAGGGTTCTCTGTATTTTGCTTACAAACCTGTGGAAGATCCCAGTGATACAAAGTAACAATCGGAGTGATTTTGTTCTCCAGTAGGTGGTTGATCAGGTGATCGTAGTACTGTATTCCCTTTTCATTTACATGGTCAGCTGGAAAGAGTGTTTTAGCATGGATTACTTTTAAATAAAACCACATTCTGCCAGTTTATTTCATCAAAAGGCTTAACATCAGTTACCCACATTTTATGCCAGTGGGAAGGAGTCGAGGCCATGAGATAGAGAAACGATAGTGGTTAAGCCTCAGCTCCTTCATCAGAGAAATATCATCCTGCACAAAAGGCATACACTGGATTACTTGGTGTCCTAACTACAAACCTTCCTCTCCTTACACCTCAGACACACCACACCTGATTGCCCTACCTTGACTTTGTAGTAGCCCTCACAGGAGAAATCCCCAGTGTCATTTTGTTGGATCTTGCCTTTCTTATGACTGAACACGTCCCAGATGCTCAGTCCTTTTCCATCTTTGTCCCAGGCTCCTTCTGTTTGATAGGCTGAACCTCCGGCACCCCACGAAAATCCTGAAAAACAAAACGTTAGCAGATCTGGGTTACACGATCACAGTTTAGGAGGACTAATGGCACTAAATACAAAAAGAATAAAATGTAACCCCACTGAACAAAACGAACTGTGTGTACCAGCTGGAAAAGTGCCATAATAGAAGGAGCCGTGGTGGTTCTTTGTCCAGTCGAAGTCCTCAGCCGCAGACACACACAGCACCAACATAAGCACATGGCACACACCGACTGCACAGCGGGGCAGCATGGTACTTTTGAGCCTGCAGCACAGTTCGTGTCTCACTCTGCTTCAGTCGCTCACTACCACCTAAATACAGATGAGAAGCATTCAGCACCAACGCTTAATGACAAAAAGAAGCGTGGTCTGGAGTAAACATGTCATATTCAAGCCAAAATGCACACATGCTTGCAAACCTTTCAAATAAAACCTGTGTAAAATTGGTATGATAACAATAAACTATCACCAAGTCGTCTGGAAGCATCCAATGTGCTGGACTGTGGGGGGTCCCACGTCCATAATGCAAAGCCAAATGGAGCTTTTCAGACTCAATGGTCTGTGAGCTCATCTTGCTGAGGCAGACAGATCCCATTCAAACTACGGTTTCACCTCTGTAAGCAAAGCTAATGTTGGAGAGGTTGATATATTTACAGTGCACAATCACACAACAATGGATGAACTTTTCCTCACAAACAGGCAAATGTAAGAGGACCTTACAATTGCTGCTATTTCTTTTGTTTGCAAATTTAACTTAAAAGTAAACCCAGTTATCTTTGCAAATAATTTCCAGGTGTTCAGGAGCATCATAGCAAAACAGAAGATACTGCACTGTAAGCATGAAAAATTGAAAACAGAAATATGGCAAAGCATAAATACAGCCTGAAAATGTAATGTGCCTGCATACTAATTCTACACACTTCTGCCTATGTTCACATCTCTGCTGCCCCCCCCCACTTTTGTTTAAAAAAATATTATCCTTGCAGTATTTTTCCCCATTTGTTACCTGTTAACCTTACGAACAAGGCATTTGCAGGTCTGCGCAGTGACTTTGGGGTGAATGGCAGCTCTCTCCTGGACTAGCAGACCCTGTAGACAGCTGTTATTTGTGCAATCTCTATTATACATTCCCTGTTGTAGCACCACCCTTCTCCAGAGCTGTCCCTGCTTTCAGGATGAAAGCTGGCCTTATTGTGAGGCTCGCTGTATTGTTTTAACTGTTTAGAAAATGCTGAATGGTTTTCTCGTGGAAAGTGTTTGCACTGCACTACCCATTTGCCCGGGTCAGGTTAGGACACGAAGTGAACATAGATATTATCTTGAAGTGTACACTGTAAAAAAACAGGCTGGTGAAAATGTATGCAAAACATTTATTTTGTGCTTACATAATACAGACATACTATCTCCTTATATGGCCCAGCCATACATTTTCATCAACAGACACATCTCAACATCAGACCTTCTAATTCTCAAAGTGGGTTGATGCTTTCATTCTCCGAAAATACACAATATGTTTAGAAAGCCATGAGTTTCTCATAACACTGCCTCAAAGCATTTCAGCAGCAGATTTCCCACAAAGTTTGACATATGACTAACATGGTGTGAAATCCTGGTGACGTGCCTTAAATCCAGCAAAGGAGGAAATATTGCTAGCACCGGACATTGTTACACTGCTACTTACTCCACCCAAATAAATAAAACGTCTTCAGTGATAATACAAAACAGGTGAACAAATAACAGGCATCTGTTCATGTTCTTCTTCAGTGGTGTAAATACTAACACTGATGGATCTCAGTAATCTTCTTCCTCCTCATCCTCCTCAGGCAAAAATCCGAGTTCGTTGTCATCCTCATCCCCCTCCTCATCTTCCTCCTCCTCCTCATCCTCCTCTTCTTCTTCTTCCATATCATAATCTGCCGCAGCATTCAAAAGGAGTTTGGTTCGATTAATCTCACTTTCATCATCCAGATTAACCTCAACCTGAAACATTCAACAACAAAAAAGAAAAGAATTGATGTTGAAAGGTGAAAACTTTACAACCAGTTGTCATAACCAGACACAGACATCATACAACACTTTTGTGCAAAAGTGTGGGGGTGGGGGAAAAATAAGCAAAGAAGAGATTGGGTCAGTGTGAGTCTGTCTGGCTGATGGTGCAATCTCTTGAGACAATATCATCAATTGCTCACTTTAACCATGAAATCAATCATAATCACGTGCAGAAGCAACAAGTTTATGTTTCAGGGAATCCCACTCTGCAGCCTCTGAATTACTGAATTAAAACAAAAAGGACAAATTTCCCAAGACACATATAGTACCTCTCTAAATATAAACTACTGATAAAAAAGTTAGATGCACTCTGACTAAATGACTGTGCTCCCCTTAAGCAAATTACTGCTAGAGAAACACAGTTATTTGGTCTTGTATATGAATGCAAATGACCGATTGTAATAGTCTCCAGTGTTGTGTCCTTTCCTGGTGCAGAGATCTACCTCAGGTTCGGGCGATAAGCGTTGAGAGGTTCCTTCTTCTGTTTGAGCATTAATAATAGACTTCAGGGCCCCCTCTTCAAACTGAAATGCAGAAGAAGCACACAGGACATAAACTACAGGTATGTACACAAATTCCAGCATGCTTGTATTTTGCAGCTTGCACTGACCTTTAACCTGTTCAGTTGGTCCTGTAGCATGACTTTGATTTTTAGAAGAGTCTCCTCTTCCTTCTTTAACTCCTGCAGACGGCTAAGCATATTTGCTGCTGCAGTCAGACCATTCCTCAATACTGAGAGAGAAACCAGACAGCACAAGGATGCTTTACAAAGCTTTTTTTATTTGATTATTCGCTCTCCGGTACCTTGAGTTTACTGTACTAATTCTATTGCCAACACGTTTGGCCTTTTCTGTCTCATCTTTTAACATTTAATACCACTATATTCAATACACTTAACAACTCAGCAGGTAGTATTAGCTGGTCAAAATATCAATTTTATAGTAGACTACAACAATGCATTAATCGCAGCCAGTTATTAACAGATCGGTATTTAATGTCCGCAACAACACACTGTTTCTGGAAATTTTGTAACATGATTTTGTTATTCCTAGCTAGCCGCTACAAAGAGCACTTTGGAGGCAAAGCGTGTATCCCACATAATAAACAGTTTATGTCCCCAGGTGAGTAACAAAAACAATTTTAAGACAATTACCTCCGTTTATAAATTCAGCCTACAACTCCATACCAACGCCAAAATTGTTGAAACACAGGATAAAGTGCCTCCTGAAGCTTCTTATTTAGGATAGGAAAAGCAGCAGAGATGTTGTGCTACAGCTACGGCTACCGCTACTAGCCAAACTTTGGTTCCTGTGCTGTCATGTCCGGGTTTAATGTGCCTTCACGTCCTGTCGGACAAAACAGTTGTTAAATAAGACTGTCACGGCTTTACTAGATGCAGCAATACCCATCTGTAATTTCACGCTTTTCTTGTTTTTGCTAATTAACTAGATTCAGTTTGATGTTGTTATTTTTGATACTCTATTTGTATTTCTTCCTCTTAAAAGCCAGTAATACAATTTCACATAGGCATTGAAAGGCAGCATTAGCGAAGTGTTGCACATGGTGACATCTTGCGGTAAAGTGGCAGCAACTGCAGCCTTGTCCTTTTTGCTTCCAGAAACCCCAGTGACCAATCTGCTTAGAAGCAAATGAAGGTTTAAGACGGTAAGAAAACCTAGCTGTTTTTGTAACAGCGACTGTATAAACTCCTGTTAACAAACCGCAGCAGTGGTTACAGCACCTGGTTATCAGCTGACTTAGTTAATTAAACAGTATCAATGAAATTCTTTGGTACACCAGTTGAAGTGGTCGGTGTCAACTTTACAGCGCCAGGAAGCCTAATATGTAACAAATGTAGCCCACGGTGTTAGTTCCCCTTATAAAACACAAAGGTCATGCTAGTGGGAGACAAACAAGCCTTTAACGGGACGAAGTGAGGCCTATTGCTGCTTGCTGTAAATTTGTCTGTAATGTCACCTTAAGTAAGGTGAGTGACGTTTTAATAACAAAGAGTTTGCTAACATGCTGTAAGAAATTTTGCATGAAGCCAGAAGCTGGGCACTTAAAATCTCTGCTATGCCACAGAGTACATAGGATCACCATGTATGCTGAGGTTGACAGAGACGGAGCACTGCCACAAAGAAAATATTCAGCGATGCAGCACATTATCTGCAAACAAACAAACAAACAAACAAACAAACAAACAAAACAAACTCCAGTACACTGAAAGGGAACAAGAAAAGTAGATGACGAATTCAGTGAAAACACAATAAATTGCAGATGGAGCTCACTGATGTGAACAAGATCTGAAACGGCTCTTAATCAGTCTTCAGAAATGTTTGAAGAGCCCATTAGGGTCTTTATAGGATTTCTTTCTAAGTCCATCCAGATGTGTGTGTTGATAATCACAGCACAGGCACCAATATGGAGCTCAGCCAAAAGCAGAAGACATACAGTACCTCTCTGTTCACACACGTCAAAACAGGAAAATTAAGAATTTCCTAATTATCCTTCATATATTAAAACTTGGCTAGTTTTTGCCATTAGTTCAACAGTTTTTTCTTCTTAGCAACATAGAGATCAGGAATCAGGGTTATAGCTGGATAACATCACCATGGTAAGAAAGGATGGGTGAACTCACTGTGTAGTCACACACAATATATATAATATACACAGAGTGACACATTAAAGGAAAAACCTGAACCATCGACTCCTACGGTGAGAGGGTCATTTGGCTCTGGAAGCTTCTCTCTAGCAATATATACCCAATTGCCACTTTATTAGGTACACCTTGCAAGTACCAGAATGGACTTCCTTTTGCCTGAAGAACCAGCTTAAATCTTTGTGGCTTAGATATAACAAGGTGCTGGAAACATTTCAGTACATTGTTACACCTTGTTGTTTTCATGTTAATATGCACCAAAATGCTGCAGCGTTATCGTATGCACATCCATGATGTGCTCTATTGGACTGAGATAGTGAGTTTGGAGACCATTTGAATACAGTGAACTTCCTGTGATGTTGGTCATAAAGCGATAGATGTAGTCAGCAACAACAAATAATCCCCACACTTGCTTGCCACACGTGCTTTTATGTTCTTTGCGTCAAATTGTGATTATGGTTCAACATGTTCATATGGAGATGCTCTTTTCCATAACTTAGATGAGTTAGTCTTGCCTTCCTATTAGCTACAAGCAGTCTTCCCCATTCTGATGCTTGATTTGTAGTTAAGCAGGTTGTTTTGACCATGTCTACAAGCCTAAAGTTGCAGCCATTGGCTGAATAGATATTTATATTAACAAGCAGTTGAACAGGTGTGTCTAACAAAGTGACTGACGAGTACAGATCTGTACTGTGCTTTTCTAAAAACATAAACAAGATCTGTGGAATTATTTTACCATTGCAACTAAAATGCAATGATTGCATCCTGCAGCTTCATTGCATTCAAAATTTCCAAAAGTAAAATAAAACACACTAATATCTCATCTCTTTTTCTTTTTTTCTTTTTTTTTAAAGAAATGGATGAAAAACACTATATAACCAGAATCTTCAAAGACATGAAAGCTCTCAGGTCTTTGCACTGAAATAAGTTAAAAGGTTCTGTTTCATTAATCTTGTGTTGGCCAGCTAACGGATTAATTGACAGTACTGTACATGTGCTGTGTTTGTATGAGGCCATGTACAAGAACATTATTGTTTTATGAGCCAAGCACATGGGAAGCTTTGGGAGGCAGAAATTGGAGCTCCATGTCAGCACAGTTGTGACCTTGGGGATTTGGGGGTCATATGAATAGGTGCTCTGAGGTGTGTGCCCCAATATTGCAGCTGCCAGCCTCCCAGCACACGCACAAGACGCCTGCTGTGGCATGAGAATTTTACTTGGAGCAGGTTTCATCAACTCTGAGGTGGCTAATGCTGGACAGTTATCACTCTGCTCCTTGTGAGAGACAGTTGTTTTCTCCTTGTCATCACACAGACCGTATTGCAGCTACATTGCAATTTCTCCCCAGTCAAAGCGCTTCTTGGCAGGGCTTGGGTCCTAGTGCTGAGGCGTTGGTGGCAGCTGAGGCTGGGGCTCAGACTCCATGCATGCTGCTGCCAGTGGTGGTCTGCTATGCCTATGCAGCATTTGAAGGTGCTCCCACTGTCTGTGGAATGCAGCGCTGGGCATTTTGGAAGAGGGGCCCTCGAAAAGGGAGAGGAGGAAAAGGGGCGGGAAACTTAGAAAGAAAGACGAGGGGAGGTGACCTTTGAACAGTGCCACCAGGAAATTATGACTCAATTTTCAACTGGGGGAGTGAAATAGAGAAGGTATATGCCAGTTCCCTGAAATGAGCACTTCTTACTGGTCCTCTATCATGTGGGCCATTTCAGGGTTTTGTTTTTTGCAATCAGGAGTGAAGATCAAGAAATGTTGAGCTGGGAGATCAAGGTTTATAAGGCTTTTAGCTTTTAGCAAGCAGGGACACTCCATTATTTGAAATCTGTTGGTGGTTCTTTTTCTTCTTTTATTGTCAGATTCAAGGCCTTATTAATAGTCTGGGAAACAGTGCGGATTGATTAATCTGGGCTGGGAATGAATAGAACTTGATGTAGTTAGTTCAAAAAACACCACCCTTTTCTCAGGTTTTTAATGGCAGAAGCTAACATGCAATGCAGGAACAGATCTGGTGGTGGTGGTGGTGGTGGTGGTGTGTGTGTGTGTGTGTGGGGGGGGGGGGGGGGGGGTGTCTTACTTACTTATTTACTGATTGTAAGAGAGCAGTGAAAGGTATGGGAAGCTGATGGGGTTGGTGAGTCACTGTAGAATCACAGCTAAGCAGCACCAGCCCCACGTTCCAAATCATAAAATTTTATTTTTTACTTTTTATCTGCACCTCCTCTCACAATATATGCACTGCTGTGCTACTTTGTCTAAACATTGTGCCATGGTGTTTTTGACCTAATATGTATTGGGACACATTTTTCTTGCATACTAGCATGGCAGTGTGAATACGCCCAAGAGTGTGGATTGCATTGTCTGTCATTTGGTACTGGTCCAGGAACAAGTCTACCAAAGCTTTACTCTTAATTGCTTTTATGTAATAAAGTTGCTTGACTGTAATGCATTGCAGGTCGGGCCATCTATAGAAGATGGAGGGAAAGGTGGGGGTTGTAGCTCTGAGACGTTTCCTCTTCAGCCCAATGGCGACGCAGACATGAGCCCAGCGTGCCTATAAAAAGAAAGGGCTTGCGTATCTGCTGGAGCCTTTGTTTCCAAGGAACTAGCTAAACCTTAACATTTCCTGTTCTGAACTCCCACACACATATTCATGCAAAGTGGCATGCACAAACAGTGGGACAAATCTATTAAAGTGCTTTCGCTGTAATCTGCACAATCTTGTGCACATAAGCAGAGTCTGAAAGACATGGATGCATGCTTTGATGGTGAATAACTGTACTGATAGAGATCCATGTTTCACAAATACACATTACTAAGCTTGAAAAAACAAAACAAAATGCCTACAGAGGTGTAGTCTTCAGAAGAAAATATTTCTTCATATTTTATGTAATATCATCACTGTAATAAGCAGCAGCATGTTAGTGAGCGTGTAGAATAAAATGGAGATTTGCCTAAGTTCTTTATGAAACCTTTCAGACTGTGTCAACTACCTCCCAGTGGGCATGCCTGTCACTGAATCAGAGAGAATGATTGATAATACTGTTAATCTCTAGATTAACCGCAACAGTGCGGTATGAGCCACTGTGTGTTTTTTGTCTATCAACACTCGCATGTGTACGTGTAAGTGTATATTTGGGTGCCCTCTGCAGCTTTAATGCTGTCTCCATTTGTCATGCAAGTGTAGTAAAGGCCAAGCTCTATTCCCTTGTCCTGCTGGGAAACTTGATCGTTGTTGCAGTCAGCGTTTTATTATCCGAAGCACTGAAGTTCCAGGAGATAGTCAGTCCTCTATTCTCGACAGTCTTTCTACTCTTGACAGAAAGCATATTTGCTCCATAATCAGGATTGATGTCAGCCCGATTGTGAGGTGTTTGTTGTGCTTTTATGGTTAATCTCATCTTTCCAGAAAAGTGGAACGGCAGCCAATCAAATTGGAAAAGATGTGCAACACACTGTGACACCAGGGAAGTGAAAAAGCAGTTCTGGAGGTCTGGTTCTCAGAGTTTTGCTGGACGTGTGGAACTGAAAAGAGGTTGAAAGTGCTGCCAGATCCTGGACATAAGGCAGTCCAAAATAACCACAGTAAAAGGCTGTTGATTTAGGTTGGGACTAAATGGATTGCGCCTCTTTATGCTGCAGCCCAGGGAATTCCTCAGATCAGGACATGAGGTTTAGGCCCTGATGATGTGGTTTTGTTCGGGGATGGTGGGAGGGAGCTTGGGACCAGGGCTTAGGAGAATGCTTCTGTCACAGCTGAAAATTTTAAACTAATTGACCACCCGTACACAGCATTCCTGTTCCACTAGCCTTTCTCTTGAGACCGACAAAAAACCCCAGAACTCAAGAACACCTCCACCAGACCCACAGACTGTAGTATGATTAATTACATTTTCCCTTCCCAGCCCACCCCTTTCTTTCTTGCTCACTCTCTTGTCTCCTGAGCTTTGTGTATTGGTCTGAGTAGTTAACCTCCCTTGATACTTTAAGTTAAACATCCTTGTAATGTCAGACCAGCCAGAAGGAAATCCATTGTGTTTCTTTTTTCTTTTCTGCTGTCGCTTTTTCTTTTTGTAGTGATTCATTATTTGTAAGTCTAAAGGCTCATTTTTCTCTTTTTGGTGAGCCTTTTCAATCTAAAATATCTCATTGCCTGGCTACAGATGTGGTGAATGATGTTTTGGAGTAGGGTAAAAATAAACAAATCCTTTTGACCTCACTTGCCACAAACCCGGAGAGAAAAATGAAAAGCTTATAAAATAAGACTTACTACTGCACTGGGCAATGGGATGGCTGACACGCTGACGCCAAGGACAAAGGTCAAATGACAACACAAGTTTAGATTACTGCCCTAAGACTGACTGTGCAATCATTACATAGCACCCGCTAGGTAACAGTTTAATAATATTTGCTTGTGTTGGGCTTGTGTCATATTCAAGTTAAATGTTTGGCTGGTTTCTTTTGGGGTCAGAGTGTGTTCCCCAGGGTTCATTCTTTTTGTACTAATGAGAAACCAAGCTGTTTTTATCATTGCATATAAAGCAAATATTAACTAGAGGTTTAGGCATTCTTCACATTCTTCATGGAAATATCACGTGACAGGTAAAAGACTTCTGATTTCTGGAATCCTGATTTCCTCCTCACGCTCTACACCTTAGTCTTGTTTTACTAGATTTTTTAGGCATCACTCTGGGTCTACACACCTGAATCAAATGATTAGGTCATTACCAGGCCTCTGGAGAACTTCAAGACACATAGAGGAGGTCATTTAGCCATTTAAATCAGCTGTGTTGGATCAAGGACACGTCTAAAACCTGCAGGACACCGACCCTTGAGGCCTGGAGTTCCCCCACCTCTGGTCTAAAGACTTGTGATTGATAAGCCATTAGCCAATGGGCATGTAGGCTTATACTCAGACCCTCCCCTTTTCATCAAAAGCAAGCGTGAAAAAAATGGCACTTCATCAATGAGTGGGTGATGTCATCTTTTACACCATCTATTTTTAAAATGCCTAACTTTATAACCTGGTTAAAAAAAATTGGATAATTTCCTCGTTCATAACACCTGTACAGGGGTAAAATTGTTTATTCCCTTGTAACTTTTGTATAACTTTTCTATATTTCTATATTCTAAATACTGCAATTAGGAACATGGCTACATTAGATTGACAGGTGTCTCAAAACAGGCAGCTGTAGCCGATCAGTCTTCCAGGCCTAACCTCTTCTAATTGGAGTCACTGAACTGGAGCTCTCAACTGTGTTTGTACAGTTGGTGCCTTTTGGAGCTTTTTAATAAACCAAAAAGACACTGAGTGGGTGAAACTGGTGAGTGAAATTGCTACACCACTTATCAGGTGTCAGTGAGTAACCCATACAGTTCAATGCATTTTACTAACCAAGATTTCAAGTGCTCATTAATTACTTAGCGCTGCGATGTCTCATCTGCATATGGTCACATCTGGCTTGCAAAAACTAAAATGGGGCGGCAGCCAAAATGCTAATGTTGAGGCCTCAAAATAGGTGACCTCATGGTGGCTGTCTTTTACTAAGTATATGGTAAATCCCCGTACACTTCCATGTTAAAATGATGAACGTTTCTACAGAAATATACTGAAAAAACCCTGATTTAGTCATGATAATTTTTCATTTTGTGTGCCAAGTCCAAAAAAGGCAATAATGAAAAGCTGCCTGTAACCCAACACCCAAAACAAACTCAGATCCAATCACTGGGAGTAATTACTCTGGGAGAGAGGAGAGCGGGGTAAGTCCAGGTAAGTCCTTTAACAAAGATTCCAAAAAGACGCTCCCAAGTTTTCTTGATAATGCAGATGAGATTGCTTACTTGTTGACACCGCAGTGAATACCCTGAAAGGGACAACTGGTTTGTTCTGAAGAAGAAGCTGAGATCATAGGCAGGTGGGCAGGCAGGTGAGGCGAGTCCAACAATAAATTTAAGAAGCCTGTGTTCCCTGCTAATCTGGCATGTGACTATATCCCTCCTTTATATACAGTCTATGACCTGGCATGAAGAACAGGTGCATGGCTAGTGCACCACCTGTACAAAAGCTGAATGATAATGATCTTCATCTTGACCTATATCTCGTCTAATATACGCTTATAGATAAGCAAATATCTATAAGTGTCTGTGAATGTCAACCAATAATAAATAACAAGAAATTTAAGTACAAAAGTTTAAAAGACAGAACTTGAGTCCCTTTCCATAACACCTAAATGATGGTTGGCGAGTATGCTTTAATTTCCTTCTGTGAAGTCTCAGTGCTTCTAATCAGCAGACAAGCCAAAGGCAAGCAACCCATACAAATGGAGGTATAAGGCTGAGCAGGCCCAACACTTACAGGAATGTGTGAATAGTGACAAAACCATGTATTTGCAGGTACTTCCACAAAGAGGTCTAGCACCCTCAGCCCAAGAGCAACCCCAAGAAGGCCACAGCTGTATGTGAACGTTGTGGGGACAGCTCCGTTCACTTTGATCGTTCGACATTTGAGCGTCCCTGATCTCCACAAGCACTGCACGTGTTGTTTGATATTTTGAGTGCACAAACTGAGACATTCCAGACATGTGAACTGCCCATGACAAATGATCACCCTTTGGGTTTTTCAGCTTTCGCATGCTGCGGGTTTTTTGGCATGGTAAAGTTCACCTTGGCCTGAGAGTTTTCCCTTTTCTCCGGCTTCAATGACTGGAGCAGCACCCCATAATGTGGGTAAGTATTGGTGTGGATTGTTATTTTAGAGAAGATATAATTTTATATTAACTTTTTTTTACACCGGACAGCCTGCATTTAGAACATTGACAGGTCTGTGTGTCATTTAGTGGGCTGTTGACTGGATTAAATCAGCTTCAATAACACAGATCCTATGCACAGCACAAAAAACCTTGGAAGTTGGTTTCATTTTAGTTTGAAGCCATAACCCTCTGAGAAGCGAGAAGTGAAAATAACATTTATTACTGCCAAATTAGTCACTGCATATTAGGGGGTGATGTTAGTTTTGATTGGCTTCCAACTCTGCTCCAGTTTCTTCAGTGGTTGCATGAAATATGTCCCGTTTTTCAGTTCACAACTGGAGCCTCGAGGTGTGCTACATCTTTTAAAAGGCGTTATAGAAGCCCATTGATTTCTCCATTTCATTAAACAGGCCTTGCACTGTGCCACAGCTGATGTCATTCTAGTGTTTCCTGTCATTTTCCAAGCAGGCGGTGTTTCACATGCCCTTCTCCAAAGTCTGTCCAGTCAAATCCTCACATGATTGATTCTTATACGCTTCATTTATAGCATTCATCAAATTTCCATTGAATCATGAAACTTTGCCTGACTACTGTCCAAAGTATTCTAGCCGCAGAGAGAGAAATGTTAGGTTCTCTTGGGGCATATTGTAGGTCCCCCATAAACTGATGGCAGTTTGCAAAAGAAAGAGAACAAAAATGTTGGACTAAAGAACGTTTTCCCCCACCAAATGAAAAATTTGTAAATCTTTACATTCTAACGACTTTAACATTCAAATGACTCTTAGGGTGAAGATTGTCTGTTTGCAGAGGGTGGATTTTTGTTATTGCTGCATTTGTCTCTCCAGTCTTGGGTAAGGCTGTTGGATTGTAATGTTTGCATAAAGTTTACTGCCCCCCCTTTACTCCTACTTTGGCTACGCTCTTTTGCAAATGAATATTACTGCCAGAAAACATGGCAGCAGCAGCGCAAGAATGCTTCCCAGATCTGTGTGGAGGTTTGCATATGTTAATGGCTACATTTGTGTGCTTGTGTGAGTCAAGTATTGTTAGGACAAAGATTGTAATTGCAAATATCCTGTATAACCATGTCTGACTGAAACTCAGAAACATACAGTACTATGGAAAAGTCTTGAGCTACCCCTCATTTCTTTATACTTTGCTTCCAAGGAGTCAAACTTTCTTGCAGTGTTTTAAAGTGGTCTTGAGCAATAGTTCTCTAATCTTCATGAAGATCTTTCAGTTTTTTTCCTTTATTGGCTGCTTTTTCACTTCTAAGAGCTTAACTCAAAAAAATTAACCCACTGTTATGCCTAGAAACAGGCAAATGAGCAAAGAACCAGTGCTAATTTGTGTTCTTAGTTACTTTGTTACTCGTAGTCTTTTGCAAAAACATGTGTTGCCATTTCTTTACCCGAATCTATGAAGAATTCTAAGGATAACACAGTTTTACAGGCAGAAACACTATTTTTTAAACCCAAAAATTGATTCCCAAAGAAATATCTTCCCAAAACTTGGTATATCTCAGCAGGGTGTGCAGTGCATCCTCTAAGAAAATTGAGGAAACTAGGACAGGTGCAGGACAGAAGAAGAAGTGGCAGGCCTAAAAAAATATATCTACAGCAGATGAACAGTATCTGAAAGTTTTGTTTTTATGAAACAGGAAAAAATCCAGAAAAGACCTGACAAAGTACCTGAGAGAGTCATCCTGCCCTTCAGCTGATCCCTCTACTGTCCACTCCAGAAATGCTCTCAGCTGAAGGGTGGCTGTCAATGAGCCATTCTTCAGGAAGGAACAGGGAGAAAAGGCTGAGTTATGCCAAATTACATAAGAGCTGGACTGAAAATCAGTGGCCATGGGTCTTATCCAAATCCAAATCGCATTTTATTTTTTTGTCCAATCATCATCTATCACCATTTGTAAAACACAGTGGAGGGGCCAGTGGTGTTGGGGATCTTATCTAAATTAGTGGAATTATGAACTCAGAAAAGTACCATCACAATTTGATCCAAAATGCCCTGGAAAAGTGTCAGACTGGCAATGGCTTTATTTTGACAATGACAACCTAACACACTGTCAATGCCGTAAAAGTATACCTGGATTGAAAAACACACAATGGAATACTGTTAGTCATCAACTGGGCTCCTCAGGTCCCAGACAGACAGATCATGTTGACAGACAGAGCTTTGAATGTCCTTCAAGAATCCTCGAGAACGATTCCTGAAGACTAAAAGAAATGACGAGAAAGCTGCCTAAGAGAATTCAGACTGTGTTGAAAAATAAAGCTGGTCATACGTAATGACTTTCAAGCTCTTTAGAATTGTACAAACTCCAATTTTTGCCATCTATACTATATTTCACACATATGTGTGTAAGTGGAGTACCTTTGTGTGAAAGAAACTCTAAATTTGTTATTACAAATTCAAAGTTTTTTGCACTGCATCAACTATTGTAATAAGGGCAATAATAGTTCAAAATACATACAATGTGATAAACAGCACAGTTTTTGTGAGGCAGTGAGAGACCAGAATTCTTTCACAGCTTATATAGTCTAGCGCTGACACAATACCATTGGACATGAGTTGTTGCTGCAGGAAAAGACAATTTACTGTAATGGCGAATTCATCTTTTCTATAGCTGGACAGTGAGGAAGTAGTTCTCCGCCACTGCGGGTTACACTGTGGGGCCAGGGAGGTGTTGTGGAGGGGCTGTGACGGTGTTGCTAAGCAACGAGCAGGGCAACTTGGCGTAATGAGCGTGGGGCTCAGGAGCTGTCTGCTCAGTGTTCCAGGTCCTGACAAGAACAGACAGGCTGGCCTGGGACGGCCTGCATGGAGCTGCCACCATGGCCACCTGCTCACAGCAATCATCACCAGCGATTCAGCCAGCCACCGATACAGCATACAGACCCAATTAAGAGCTCTGCATGTCCCCCTCCAGCCAGCCATCACTAACACTCCTGCAAGTCTGACAAGGCTGCCTTTTTTTCCCCTTAGCAAATCTCTAATTAACAACATTGGCAGTGTTGAGACCGGGCACTACAGAACTGCTGAAAGGGGCTGGGACTCTGCTCGGGTAATCAGCTTAAATACAGGTTTATTTCCTGCCCCCTGTGCCTTGCTACATCCAGCAGAGATTGCATTCTTTTATCTGTTTATCTCCAATTTCCTCTGACTTGTAACGTGTCTCTCAGACACACTGTCACCTCCACTTAAGGCCAGACTTGGTGCTCCTGCAATCAGATGGTTTCAAAGCTGTGATCAGAGTTAGTTTTGGCAGGGCATAGTTCTTCGAAAAATCTCTGTCTGTTAGATTGCTTGCCACCTCCTTTCTTAGCACTCCCACTTCAAGAGTAGTGAACAAGGATCAAAGAGTCCTAACTAAAAAAAAACAACCCAAAACAACCTCTTTCTTCAATCAGTCAAACATAACTATTTACCTTATTCTTTTGTAAAGACAGATAGAGATCAATATTTTTTGTTATTCCTGTAGCAAAGCAATGCCAAATTTGAAAGTGGAAAATGAAGAGATAATATTGTGAAATGACCTCATTATCAAAGTGGGATTAAGAGAGCTGTGTGTTCAGCCGAGAAGAGAGGAGGCAGAGGAATTTCCTTTCAGTGTGGACATGTTATTGTTTGTGGCCTGTGCACAGCAGATAGATGAAATATCCTCCACTGTTTAAAGTTAACTCTTAATATAGGACGGTCACTTTTGAGCTCAGGCAATCATTTGTCTTTAGCAAAGTGATACAGATACATTTATATGTAGCATAGCGTAGAGATCGTCTGTTCTTTCACTGAATTTACTTGCCATTGAAGATTATTTTTCTACTGCGAGGAGACAAAAAAGAGGCTGTCATAAAGCTCTCCAGTGGTTAGTTTTCCACTCTCTCTTTGGCTGGACTTGGACGCCGATGATTAATGAGAAATGAAACAGTATGGCTTGTTGGGTGCTTTAATAGGCTTTTTGATCCTTAAAGAAACAGGCTGACTGTATTCTCCGGATATTTTGTTGTTGACATTTCTGTTCTGTTCCCGGAATTGTAATTATTTTGTACATATTTACTATTTTTGACAAACCCTCACAGTGTTTTGGGTATGAGATTTAAAGCCTCGATGTTCATTAGATTAGGATTATAGTTAATGTTTTCAAAAAAATCTGTTAATATTTGAAGAAATGCATTTCCATACTGCTGTGCATTGACCTACACTAAGGCATTTTTTTGTGTATACATGTAAATGGGTAGTTTGCTTACTATCTGTGTGTTTTGGCATAGTGAAAAACTGGATTGTTTGTTGTTTAGAGTTCTCACCCAATACATTATGGGACACACTTCTCAGCCTCCTTGATCTTGAACAGACACAGTTTTTATAGGAAGAAATTCAGGGATAATTCAGAAGCTAAGCAGCAGAGGACACTGTTTATCAGACAGGGTGAAGTCTTAATATGGCAGTCGAAACAAATAGCATGTGGCAGTGTTTTGATGATCAGCTATTTTTTTTCTGTCATTTGTAGCAATCATATCTGGTTTGTTGGATAAAAATGTGCTGCTGTGTGGTATTTTACAACTGCCACAGCCTGAATTTCTTTAACAGTGCTGCCTTTCACTGTGAATGCAATTTTTTTTTTTTTTTTAAAAAGAAAGAAAAGAAAAATCAAGGGACATCGTCAAGTTAGTGTGCCTAACATTTGCTGTGGTTTATTTGAACTGGAAAAAGGTTACAACAGTTTAGGTGCTGGCGGAAAGACTTTAGTGGGCTAATCGGAGGAAACCACTTGAGCAACACCTAGGAACACCTCTGTGATGAGACATCATGCAGGCTTATGATTTCCTGTGCTTCTGAGACACAGGCAGGCTTGTGCGTCCCCTAGAATATAGCGCTCTGTCATGTAATTTCAATTATCATTTGTTGATTTATGAAAAACACAGCGATGTTTTGTATCCGCTGAGTTATGTAACCTAGTGTTGTGCCGACGCTTCTGTCCTCAGTAATAGATGTGGAAAAGGTTAAAGGCTTATAGAGCTCTCCTTTGACTGTCTACCATACGTGGAAACTTGTGGGCCGTCCAGTTCTTGTACAGGCAGTGGTTTCAGTGCAGGGGGTTACACAAATACCCAAATGGTGAGATTTGAGAGTGGGGCTCAAAAGAGGGGGGCAGTCTAGTACCAAGCCTCACTCTTTACCTGCATTAGGTCATAGGCTGAAAAAGGGGAGGGCATCAGCCACCATTTACAACCCTCTGGGCTCTCGTGTCCCTCCATGACCGATCATTTTGAGTATGCAGTTTTGTTTTGTTTTTTCTTTTGTGAACTGTGAATTTTTAGTATGCAGCTTCCTGGCCCTGACTGTAAAGAGAGGAGGGAGAGAGAGGGGAATGATGAAAGGGGGCTGTCATTTCTCCCGCTGCCCCTGGACTGGCAGGGTCTACTCCAGTGAGCCTGGTCTCCAGGGCCCACGTCTCACTTAGCCCTCA